>NW_006431915.1:6538323-6584326 GCF_000325575.1 Pteropus alecto | reverse complement strand
CAGGAATTTTTATTTCTCATCCTTATTTCTTTGGGATCCCATGAGAAATACAAGAATCTTGTTTATTGCTGAAATATATCTTGTTTAATGTCTCTCATATCTGTCTCTCGTGTGTTACCAGCAAAAACGGTAGTGAAAATTCTCCTAAGCAGAGGAAGAAATAAAACAAGGAAACTGGAAGAAAAGAAAATGTATTAGGGAAGAAGATGGGACACACACCTTCTAGGGCTCCAGGTCTTAATCTGGGAGAAGGCAAGAAAAAGGAGATTGAAATAAGCCCACATGTACTGGTCACGAGAGACATCCCTCAAGCACTGGGAAATGATGTCTTGTCCCCTATGTGCAAGTGGGCACGCACCAGGCCACAGGTGCATTTACCCTCCCTGCGTACCTTGCCGGTGCTCACCTTGAGGTCCTTTCCTTCTTTCAAGGTTTTGGTAGCTCATAGTTTCCATAGCAACTTCTCAGGGAGATCTGTCCTCGAGGCCACATGTTGGGCCCCTGGACCTCCTGGCTCGGAATGTCAGTCTTCACAGTCCTTTCAGCACGACTGGATCTCACCTCAATATCTGTGTTGTCACGACAGCTCTCTTAAGGCTTCTGGACTCAACCCCCAAGGCTTCCACAGATCTACTTTATGCCTTAAAGGGACAGAACAAAAAGTGTTCCCACCTGGTAGGTACAAATGAAATCATCTTCATTGTAAGACGTCAAATTTCAGCAGTTCTTGCCATTACTGCTACAACTCAGCATTCTCACCTGAAAATCTACCTCAGGTATAATATGGAGGATCTTATCTGTGTGTGTCGGGGTCAGCGCTCTCATCTCTCCTCAGGTCCTTCCTTTCAGCTTGAAGATTCTGTGATTCTATGAGACTGGTGAGGAGGGCCATGGAATCTCTAGTACCGGAGCTTTTTGGGTGTGTTTATTTTTCAATTCTGCCTTATAGAAAATTTCAAACATATACAAAAGAACAGAGAAGAGAGTAACAAATGCTCACATACACATCTATTTGCTTTAACAATTACCTGCTCGATACCAATTTGTACATCGTCTCCACCTCCACCTCTACCTACTCTACCCCTCTAGATTATTTTGAAGTAAATCCTTAAATATTTTAAAATATATCTCAAAAAGACAACTCTTTTAAAGAACTAGTATATGTTCTTAAGTCTGTTTATGTATGTAAAATGTTGCATACATACAAGCATTTTTCTGAGAAAATAGTCTACTGCTTCATCAAATTTTATTTTATTTTATTATTATTATTTTTTAGGCGAGGCAACCCTTGGTTGATTTCACAGATTGCAAGGACCTTGTCGGCTTACAATCCTTTATTTTTTTAAAATTTTTTACGCCTACCACATCTGGTCTTCCTAGGTGGTCTCCCATCTAAGTACTAACTAGGCCCGACCCTGCTTAGCTTCCAACCGTGCTTAGCTTCTGAGATCAGACGAGATCGGGCACATTCAGGGTGGTATGGCCATAGATGCTTCATCAAATTTTAAAACCGGTTCAAGTGTTTACAATTTTAAAAATTGTTGCTCTAAGCAGAATAAGAGTGTCAATTTGCCTGAGGATCAGTAATTGTCAATGAAATATCTCATCTTTTCGCCATTACCACCATTCTACTCATTTGGAAGTATTTTTCAGAAATTTATTTGTTAGAAATGGTTTTAGCTGTTGTATATATAGAACAGCAAATTTCTACTTAAAAAGTTTTAGGATTAAACGTACTCTCCAAAAGCCATAAATAATAATTTAAAGAGTAGAAAAAAAAATTAGAGGCATATATACAATGGTCAATATACAATCAATATGAGAATTTTCCAGATAGACTCTCAGCCTGCCCACTGAAAAAAATCTAAGTCAGAGAAGCAGAGGGAGAGTCATTTAGAACTATTTCACCCAGAGCATTCACTCAGAAGCATAGAATACAGGTCCAGAACTGCTCAAGATGGCCTAACATTTTGCAAAGTACAAAGGAAAACATTACTTCCAGGAGCGTGATACTAAAAAACATTCAGAAACCATACGTACTGCTGATTTAAAATATCTAAGTCGTTTTAATAAAACAGACATAAAATATACTTTAATGTTTTTATTTTCAAAAATCTGGGTTAAACATCAAGCTGCATGTACATAAACCAAACCAAACAACAATAACAACAACTTTTTTTTAAAAAAAACCAGAACCTTGTAAACTGTCAAAGACTCTCCTAGGCTATCAGCCAGAAGGCTGGACTTGATGAACAAGAAAGTGCCTTCCAACTCTGACACCATGACAGAAACTAGACGTTACACGTGCTTCCCCGCTCGTGTGCTCCCAGGCGCACGTGCATCACTGGGGGAAAACAGAAAAAGTTGAAAATGGAACAAGAAAATCATTTATGTTACTGTCTATTTTTGATATCATTCAGAATGATGTTCTAATGTTAAAAAATTGTGGATATCTTCCTCTACATTTAAAACAAAGCCCCAAAACACAGCCAGGACAGAGACAACATTAGGACGTTTTTGTTGCTGACATTTGGAACACAGCCACGGAGAAAATATTAAAAACTTAAATACAAGCATTGTGTTTCTTATCTAAATAGTTCAGAGTAAACAGTCACGGCCAAGCAGGGCTCCGGAGACCCTGGGAAGGGTGATACTTGGAACCTGTCCAGAAGATTCTACCTAGAAGAGGTTTGCTGTGCTTCAAAATGACAAACCAAGCAAACTCAAAGCAACCCATTAACTATTCTATTGCTAAATTTAAAGCAAACGTGCTGGTGTTGCTGAAAATTTAGAGTTTAAATTGGCAAGACAGCTTGGGCACAGATGAAACCATTATACTGTCAGGGAGGAACTGAGAGTTAAGGCCATCGATACTGGACATTTCCGTGTGTTTTCAAGTCCTTCCAGTGCAAGCTGATGAAAAACAGAATGAAACCACCCAGCTGCCAGTCTAACACTGACATCGTAGACACCGTTATTTATTGTTATTGTTGTTGACTGCTTTTATTCTTTTAGTATCTTCATTTAAATACAGCTCCATAAAACTTCAAGTACAGTTAAGGAAAGCACCTCACTGCCCCAGGCCAGGTTCCTGCAGTTGAAACTGCACTTTTCTTGCATTCGTATTCTAAAACAAGTTTCATTCTCCCCGCCCCCATGTCTGATCTCTTTTTAAAGCACAGATATATTCTGTAATTTTCTAATTTTGCGCCTGTTCTCATCTCTGAGTTTGAGGAGAGTAGAGAAGCACATGGTACCCTCTGACCCCTTGCCTTTTCTCACTTGGATGCAAGGGACTCTTTCAGGATTGTATTTTAAATAGCAGTGAGGAAAACTGGGAGCAATTTAAATTTTATTTGTAAAAGAAGTATCTGAATTTTCTGTTTATATCATCATGATCATACATCATTTCAGTAATAAAAATAAAGAAACATAATACTGTGATCTGGCAATTATTTTTAGGTACATTTTCTTGTATTAGTTTAACCCATTCACGTGAGGACTTTGGGAACTTTTAGATATGTAGCTTCAAGCATTATTATCTATTCATCTATTTAAAAGCATATATATCCTTCTTCTAGTGGGTGATGGTCTGATATCTAATACCCCTGAGTCCCTTAAAATTATATTAAGCAAAAACTGGTTTTTAACCAAGCTTAGTAGGTTGCAGTACAATTTATCTTTATTAGAATAGTATATAGATGGTTTATCTCCTGAATGCTTATCATAACTAAAAATATTTTCTGAATTTTAACACATAAAATATATCAAATTCCAAAGTCACAACTTTCCTCTCAAAATTATCTATTGTTTTCTGGCATTTGGTGCTATAGTGTAGAAATCTAAAGCCAGAATGTTCTTTTGTTTTCTGATAGCAACTTGTTACTTTCTTACTGAGTGCCTGCAGGAGTCTTCATTCTCTCTCCTTGGTAGTTTAAAATTTTTTCCATGAGGTGCTTAGATAAGAGTCTCTTCCCTCCTTCCTTTTTTTTTTTGGCCTAGAATGCAGGTAACTCCTTTCACTCTACAAACACAGATTTTCGTTCTGTTCAGGAACGATTTCATTTTTATAGTTTGATATTTTTTTCTCAACATAGTCTTTCTATCAGGAAAGCGAATATCAGTAATGTTAGCTAATGTTTGGTCTTCCATATCATCTTTCCCCATTATTTTTACCTGCTGTTTTATTTAAAGAACATTAGGAAGAAAATCTCGTTTGTCCTTCACATTATTGATTTTTTTAAAGTATCAGTTGATCTTTTCTGTTTCCAATGCGGATTTTAATCTGATGTTTTTAGCTTTTTTGAAATCTTTCTTTCTAATTTATCTTTTTTCATTTTATTCTATTGCCTTCTTCCCTCAGCCCGCTCCTATTTTAAGATAAGTATTGCTGCATGCAAGCAATGCTGTTCTTTCAATTACAACAAAAAGAACCCTAAAAATGTGTTTCTTGCAGTAGACCACTTTCATTTTCAAATGTTCTGCAAACTGTCTATTTTCCTTGGTTCAGTCACATTTTAAAAATATGCCCCATTTCACTTTTTTCTCTATATTCATCCTTAAATGTGGTCTTTACTTCCCATACCCCAGTATCTGCCCTTGGTTATGCTAACTGTCCACTTGAGTTGTTTGTCAAATCCTGTTTTCGGATATCGAGATTGATGGTAAGAAGATGTGCAGATTTCCAAGTTCATTTCTAGTTCAGCACTTTTCTACTGAAGTGGCATTCTTTTCCTTCCTACTACCAAGTTTTCTGGCTCTCTGAACCTACATCATACATGAAAAATCACAATATTTACATGTTCCACTCCTTTGTTACTTATCGTTTCTGCTCTCAGCTAAAGGGCGTTTATCTTAGAATGCGCTATACCTCTACCAGATCCTCTTTGCTTTGTGCTTACATTTCAGCCCTAGGACTTGGAGTCTTGGGGTGCACGAAGAGGAGATGGGCCTGGGAGAAAGAAGAGAAGGTGAGACAGAGAACCTTTCTGATTCCTTCCAGACATCAGAATTGAGCTTTGGCCTTTTTCTGGGTCTTTATGAGTGTTTTTCTCAAAAGACAGGGGCTCACTGGGGGATTCTGATAGAAGCGAATCCATTAATGAATTCTTAAAAATTCAAACTTCCCAGCCATGGAATGGAGAAAAGAGTTCTGGATTAATTTTCCAGTTCTGAATCTACCACTTATGGTCTTGCTGACCTTGGACGGGCCCTTTACTATCTCTGGGCTTCAATGTCTTTATTGGTAAAATGAGAGAATATGACTATCCAACCTCAGAGTTACCTATATTCTATTGTTTTCTTAAGTCTCAAAGCAGAAAATAAATATGCCTCGATAAGGAAAGAAGAATAAAAAACAAATGACTATGTAAGTATTTTGCTATGGGTACTTTAGCC
Source organism: Pteropus alecto (assembly GCF_000325575.1). Classification (NCBI taxonomy): domain Eukaryota; kingdom Metazoa; phylum Chordata; class Mammalia; order Chiroptera; family Pteropodidae; genus Pteropus; species Pteropus alecto. The sequence continues at coordinate 6,578,929 of NW_006431915.1, read as the reverse complement.
TAAAATTTATAAAAATCCTCTGACACCAAAATTAAAAAGAGAAAGTAAAAAAACTGAGCATGTACTTGTGACATAGGTTAGGAAGCCCTTTACATTTTAAGTTGTGATACCAATGTCAAAACAGCTGCAGTTTGTAAATTACTTGATTTTTATTAGAATAAATTGGCATGACCATCGGCCCTTTTAGGTTGATTATGTAATACGAGTTATTTATTAGGTAAAGACAAGGCAGAAAATTGTATGCTTACTCACAGAAAACCATCAAGCATTACCAGGAATGACTAAATTATACCACGTGACCAACTGATTAGTAAGAGTACACAGTATGGGTTAAGAAAATATTTCCCAAACATTTGGTAATGGTAAGTGGACTTCTGCTGGCCTTAAGAAAGCAGTTTCGTCTAATGGACTGAGCACTGGATTTGGAGTCAGAAGATCTGGGATCAAACTTATGCTCTCCAGCTTATTAGCTCTGTGAGACTTTGGGAAATTACTTCTTTGAGACTTGACTTCTCAATAAATAAAATGGGAATAATTAGACCAACTTTGCATAGCTGTTGTGAGAATTAAATGAGAATATGAGGCAGCTGGAGAAAGCACTTACCATAGCGTTAGTCAAATCTACACCTTCTAGAGTCTTATTTGAACAAATCAGTAACAATAACTACAATTAAATACAAAGTAATCAAACCATTTATACCGACCACAAAATTCTTAAGCGCCCATTCTCATCTCAGTCGGGGAGAGGGTCTATCTAATTGCTATTAGTGGTAATGGAAGCAATATGTACCTACATATAATCCAGTAATTATTTTTTGGTCTTAATAAATATTTCCTGAAATTGTTAACTTCTATATGAGCTTCATTAGATAAAAAATAAAGCATATTAGTTGAGCATAAAAATCTGATTCTGATCAACAACTAATCATGGGGAACTAGTCTGGATTTTTTGGACTGTAAAGAACGAGAGGTATTCAAAATCATAATAATATGCAAACTTTGCCAGAAGGATGGGCAGCCTCCCCCAAAGGAATTTTGGGAAATCCTGTGGTATCAGAATATGTAGATACAGAACACAGAGCTTCCAGAGATAAGTTAGTTATCATCACACATGGCCTGCTCTTCTCTCAGAAAGGTGACCCTAGGTCACCAACAATCTCTCCCTCCACTCATGTTTTTGCCAAGTGGTTAACTTTATATAGGAAAGTACAATGAAGATTTTTACCTAATGACATTGCCTAAACAATTGAATGTTTTTCTTCCAATACAGGGCATTAAAAATTCACCCCAAAAGCAAAATCATTTAAAGATATATATATAAATTCAAAACTTTTAATGCAGTCTTCTGTTAAGGGCTATTTGTTTACAGCTTCTTAATATGTATGAGCCTTAACTTAGACTAACTTGCAGCTTATGTGGAGAAAATGAGGTAACTCTTCTTGGAGGTGTTCATAATTTGCATTTATTGATGCCTACAAGTAACTGGTTACTAATTCAAAACTGTTTAGCAAACTAGATTTCAACAAAAGCAACCAAGTGATGCATGTTCATAAGCATAACAAACATTGTTTACTTTATTTAAAGTAGTAACAACGTGGTCAGTGTTAGCCTAAAAAGAAAAATAACCAACACTCTGCTGCCCAGAGGCAGCAAAATATTTTTAGAAGTTGTGAAACTTGAAAATTCCAGAAAACTGTTATTCTTAAGGAAAACGTTCCAGTCTAGTGAGAGGCACTAATTTAGGAGATTCATTATATGACCTTGAGGAACTGGGGATTTTGCTTCCTAGTTTTGCCCCTTCCGAACTACATGGCCTTGAGGAACTGCAGAAGTGTAACATTATTCGCTTTAGAGACGATCCACTCCAATGATCCCACTTTACAGCTCAGGAAAGTGAGACCAAATTTGCCGAGTAGTGAAGCGGCTCCCAGTCTAGCAATCTCTCTACCACAGCAAGAGGCTTCAGCTGTTTCATGAGCGTTATTTTGTCCATATTCTCCCAATGACTGTGAGAACGGTAGCGTGCTGAATGCTTTAAATAACGCTGAATTAAAATCAGAATCAAAGTAACAGAATTCCAAATGTTATTTATCAGGGAAGATTAATCCAGCATATATCTAATCCAAGGAAAACCGGGAAATGCGACGTGGCCAAGGGGGCCATCTCTTTCACGACTTTGGTTAGGTTCTTCCATGCTATTCCCCTTTGCAAACATACTAAACAATAGAGAACCTTTCTCATAAAGCTTCTAAAGGTTTCCCCATTCTTCACTTGTTTTTGCTTATATCTGAGGTATCAGGGCTTGGCTGTGTTAGAGGTAGCATTTATGGGCATAAGTGTGACCAGATTATCAGTTTTGGTTTCCTCTTCAAGTTTTACAGTTCAAAGGAGAGAGAATCTCCATAATGGAAGAAATAAGTGGTGTAATGCAGATCAGTTGAATGATATTAGTTATTCCTATTGCCAAAAGTTGTAAATAAAATAGCTAACATTTATTGCATACTTATCATGTGCCTGTCCTAAACCCTTTTTATTTCATTGAACCATACCCTCAAGCTGACACCCTAACATCTCTGCCAGAATACACTTCTAAGGGGAGACCTGCTAGATTCGGAGAGGAGGTACCACGCAAGCAGGGCTCACTTTAGAGCAGATGCAGAAGGTGCTACGGGCAAGAGCTCGCCCAAGGGACCCCAGAGGTCCTGTCACAACACCTACACACCACCATTCCTGACACAAAGCCAGAAGCAACATATGCCCGGTAAACTTGTAAATTCCTGGTATTCATCCTGACTTTTGACCCCAGAGGTCCTGTCACAACACCTACACACCACCGTTCCTGACACAAAGCCAGAAGCAACATATGCCCGGGTAAACTTGTAAATTCCTGGTATTCATTCTGACTTTTGAGTTAAAAAAACAAACAAAAACAAAAACAAAAACAAAACCTCAAGGTAAGGGAGAAAACATTCTTAATTTCCTCCTTTCCTTCCCTTGAGATTCTCCCTCCCCCTGGCTTAGGCCAAGAATAGGAAAACATGGAGTCACCAGGAGGTATGGTTTAAAGCTGGCAGGAAGGACAACTACCTTAGCTGTAAGTCAACTAGAACTCGTGACACTGCCCCCTTCAGCTCCTCTGAGGATGGACAAAGCTGTCTAGATGGATAGATGCCATGCCATTTTAGCAGGTTTACTAGGTGTTACCACATGTAAAGTGTGTGTATCCAAATATAGACATCTACATACAAATACATAACAGACTAAGTGCCGAGTACAATGGGTGGCACAGAATCACACTTGATAAATGTATTTTCTTTCTCACTCCTATTCCCCAAGGAGGCATGTAATAAATAGCAGTTAGGATGCTGAGATACAATTCTTTCATTCTATCAGGTGTCACTGAAGATTCCACCTCCTGATTTTTTATTATAATCATTCACTTCAAAATTCTGAAATTTTACATTACATCAAATAGGTAATAAGCAACAAATTTGAAGCGGAGATGGCTATTCGGCTGATGGAAAGCCACTATCAACAGAAAGATTATAACCTCTGGATCAGTTATCGCTACTTCTGGAAAGGTTAAATCTGAAAAAATCCCACTGATTCCTAATGGCAATTTCTTCTTGAATCTATTTAAAATCAAAGTGGAGATTTTATTTAATGAGGCTGCAGGCTCTGCACAATAGTTCACATAGGTTCTATTTCTGTTTAAGTGCAGAACTGACCAAAATAAAAAAAAGACTATCTGCTTTCCACAAACAAAATATCCTTTGGGTGTTTAGCAAACTAAAGGAAACTGTACCTAATGTTTTGTGGTTTTTTTAAATTCAAAACCCTAAAATCATTATAGGAAACCATAATAGAATAGTATGCAATATCAAGTCAGGACATCGATTTTTAATTATTACCTGTTATTTACATACAAATAGAGACACACCAAAATTAATCTCTATTCAGGAAAGATCAACTAGTGAACAAAATTACAAATGTGCAGTAACTAAAAAAGGAACATTAACCCTTAAGGCAGCATTGGTTGAGTCTTCTCTGGTATTACATATTTCAGGAAGTATTACATATTTCAATGACTAGTGAATGGTTTTTAAAACCAATTAAAATAAATACTAAAATAATGTTTTGTAAAAGAAAAAAGAACTGATTTCGGGACTCCTGCAATTCCAATTTATACTGGAATTTTAATTTTGAATTTGAAAGCACACACAAAGAACACAATGGTATAAAGTTACAGCAGTCTTTTCTCAAATACAAAATAAAGATCCCTAGAAATTATTATTATTAATTAGCACTCTTTGGGCTCCTTTTTCACTTCTCATTCATAGTAGTTATTAGAAAAGTCTGCTGATGTTTCAATAGCATGTGATCAGGTTGAGTTTTACCTGAGTGAAATGGTTTCAAATTGCATTAATAACTTATCGCCATGAGTTTGACAACTACGTCCTTAATGCTGGGTTCGCTTACCTGGTAGGTTGCCTACATCATCGTGTCCCAAACATTGGCGCCAACCTAAAATGATGACATCTACTACGGTTGAAAAAGTCATACTTTGACAAAAAAAGTTCAAAGCTCTTTAATAAACACATTTTTAGATTTGTTTCCTTTGTGGCTTGTTTTGTTGGGTTTTCTTGGCTCAGCCCGAAAATTACCTATAGGTTTTTTACAGATCCAGTGCCATATGTTGACGGAACAGCTGTAGGACACAAAGAACAAAACAAAACAAAACAAAACTCTAAAAAATGTTCAAATGAAAAAAGCATTTGTATGGTGCTGATAAATAAAACGTAGGCACTTCTGCTTCAGGAGCTTTTCACATTTTGAACACAGGTCGCTTTTCCAAGCCACTTACTTTTACTACTAGAGACTCCCTCGCGGTACAAACCATCTAGTTCACTGGAAACCTTGTTCTCACAGACACCTTTTGACACATTAACCTTTTTTCATAAAATTGTCTCCACCGACGCAGAGACCAAGTTCCTCCCAGTGCTGAAAGCCTGACTGAGTGCAGCCCCACGATCTTCCACTAAGCAAGGCTGCTTGCCCTGCAGAACCAAGTTACTTATCAACACGATAAAAGAAGAGTGTCAAGTGCAATTTTTCTCCTGGAAATAGTGAACGCGTCTGCCTCTCCCTTTCTAGTTCTTACTGTGTAATTCAACAAAATGTATATAGTCTTCAGAACATTCTAAAGCTACTAGGCTACTGAGATTTTAAAAAATGACTAATTAAACAGGTTTTTTTTTTTCTTTTCCTTTTTTTTTTTTTTGAGAAAATCTGTGCTAAAAAGGCACTAGATAAAATGAACTTTCTTGCTCCTGTGTATGTAGCAATTATACAGTGTATTAGATTCTATAATTTAACAAAGGTGACATATATTTGGATAAAACATCCTAATTATTCAGACTCATCTACTTTCAGTTAGAAAATCCAAAGTCAAAGAAATAGCAGGTCGCACTGACACAGACCAGCCTGGCCATGAAGTCACAGTTGTCCCCTGCCACCTCAGAGCTCTGGCCTCGGGTGCCTGAGGAAGTTCTCACCTATCAGGGGAGCAGGACAGTGGCCTGGACCCAGAGAAGACTCACTGGCAGCAGCTGTGGGAGCCGAGCCTCCTAGAGACCTGAGTAAATGAGACGAAGGTGAAGTTCTCACAGTTTTCCAGCTTGACCTTCTTGGCTAAGTTTGGGACAATTCCCCGAAGCGACCGCAGTCCCATCCTCTGCTCCTCATACCACACGCTGCCCATGTCTATGGCCTCCTTCCTGGCAGTAAGGTAGAACGGGGACTTGGCCTCCATTTGGGTGGGTGGCCGGTGGATGTACATGTACTTGTAGAGGAGGCAGTAGGGGCACTGTTTGTGTCCCCTGGAATGCTCATGGTAGATTTTCCCATGACATATCCTAGTGGAACCACTCCGACTCTCCCTCTTGACACTGTCTGTCCGGGCAAAATAGGGCTGGTTTTGTGGGTCTTTGAGCAGCTCGATGTCACCATACATCAGATCTGCGTGCTCCTGCAGTGTCCGCATATTCAGGTATTGGCTATTGTACTTGACCACAGTGGACAGGAGGGTAACAGGGCTGTCATCCCCTAGACACCCTGCCTGCCACATCTCCTCCTCATCAGAAAGGGAGAAGTAGATGATATTGCGAGAACGGGCACCTGACATTCCTGCCTTACTCAGCACCCACAGCTTCTCCTTGAGTTTCTTGGTGGAAGAACTGAAGGTGCTGCTGGTGATGGAGAAGCCCACACCTGCATTCTTCAGGATGCGGTCCAGGCCTCGGCGAATGGCATGGAGCGAGGTGGCCAGGAAGTCTGAGCCGTCACTCTTCTTAACGGTGACATAAAAGTTCTCGAGGAGCTCGTTCAACTTCACTGCAGGGATCTCAAATGAGACAAACACTCAGGTTACACATCTGAGGACACGCAAATAGCCAGACCCCTCCTTCCTTCTCCTAATCCTCACCAGGGGCGGTATTGTAGACAAGACATTTTGTGGCCTCTAGAGGGTTGACTCCTTAGCATGATATAGTGGAAAGAACAGTGAACTTCAAGCTGGAAGATCTAGGTTCCATACTTGGCTCCACTTAATCTCTTTAAACCTCAGTGTTCCAAGCTGCAAAATGGGACATAATAATCAATACCTTCTCAAAGGATTATTGTAATAAATAAGGTAGTGGACGTGAAAGGGTTTGTAAATAGTAATGAACACACACATATACATATATATACACACACGCATTTATCATAATAATAGTTATAATAGTAATTATTATTGGCCTTTATAACGTTCACTACTCCTCTCTGGAAAGCCCTTTCTTCTCTTTTCTAGCAAATCATTTCGCTCTCTCCCCTTCCATAAGATTCAACCATCCTCTCTGAAGAATTCCTGAACTAAACTTATCAAACTCGAAATCACTCCAACCTTAATTTCCTTGATATCTACACATACTGTGTATACTGCTGGCACTAAATATCGAGCTGTAAGGAAAGATGACTGATTTGTCCACTTTTCATAGCAAGTTAATGATCCTTGAATTTTTGCTTGAATTTGTATCTCTGGCTTAATGATCCATAGGACTTGGATATTAATATTTGTTCAAAAGATACAAAAAACTAAATGACTAGACTAACAATTAGAGAGAGCTCCCTATTTAGGTATAGTAGAAGGAGCAGGAAGCTTGGCTGGTAGGAAAGCTTTATATTTCGAGAGGGAGCTAGCTGTAAAGAGAAAACCAGACCTTGCTCATAGTAAATTCAGGCAGAATATGTATTCTAGGACCAAAAAAAAAAAATGATTCAGTAAAAACTGTTTTAAAAGTAGAAACTGTAAGGTAACATTGTCTTTTCTTCTAATAGTCCTTGGGTCAAAGAGAAAACACAAACAAAATTATAGAGATTTAAAATGAACCAAACTGAAAACATTACATATCGAAATGTATGAGATGTTGCATTTAATAGTCCAATAACATCATAGTCTTGAATGATTGTGTAAGAACACTTTATTGAAAATAAACAAGCATTATTTAATTCAAAAAGCTAGACGTAAGCCAAACTCAAAAATAGTAGAGTGAATCAATAAAAATGAAACACAAATTAATGAACTAGAAAAGATATAAATTGGGATAAATAAAACATGAAAATACATAATCTTTGAAAAGACCCGTAAAGTTGACAAACTTGTAGCAGGTCTGACAGAGAGAAAGAAAGAAAAAAGAAGAGAGGAAATACACTTAAATAATATTAGGAATGAGAAAGTATAACTACGGAAAATGAATAAAGAATATGAAAAACTATGCATATTCATTTCAAAATCTAGATAACCTGAACAATTTTCTAGCAAAATATAAATTGCCAAAATTGGTTCAATAAGAGGAAAAGATCTGAGGAGCCCCAAGCAAGAGCGAAATGACTGTCAAAGATGAATGTCACTCTTAACGAGACCGCGTGTGGAGCCCTTCCACCTTTTCTTTTGTATTTAAACAGTTTTGGAACATAGGAAGAAGAAATGGGCTTCCTTTTTTTCTAACCCAAATCTGACGAGTATTATACCAAAAGATAAAGTATGTGAATATAAATGTAAACTTCCTTAAGTAAAATAGAGGCAATTTCCATCTTGCACAGACATAAAATGTGTGTACATCAGAACCACGCGAAGCAAGGACATGGCTCTGTTATGCGCAAGCAGCGATCAGCATGGCCCCGTGCAGAGTAAGGACCGCCTCTACGATCGCATCACACGCAGGATGGCAGGAAAGCAATATACCCAGAGGATTACTGCAGAGTGTAAGGATGATTCGATCTTAAAAAATATTTTAATATAATTGACGTATTCACATATCCAGTGGAAATAATATGAATTTGACAAATACTAAAAATTCTTTGAAAAAATGCGATATCCATTTCAAATTTTTAAAAATTCAAATTAAATTTAGATTTAAAAAAATAATCCTTTTACTATAATGAAGAGTATTTTATAGACAAAAACTATAAAAAATTACACCCAAAATGAAAACATTAGGATCTTTCTTATAAAGCCAGATAGAATGAACATGCTGAATATCATTGCTACTATAGAACACTGTTCTAGCCAACCAGATAAGAAAAAGAAATTACACACACACACACACACACACACACGTATATAGGAAAGAAAAAAGACAAAATATAATTGTTTTCTGCTAATCTGATTGTTGGTCTAGGAAAATCCAAGAGATTCAGCAGAAATGCTATCAGGAAGAGCAGGGTAGCTATACAAAAAATACAAAAAGCAATAGCTTTCTTACATACCAGTAAAAATCCATTAAAATAACTTCCCAATAATCATGAGACCCAAACTCAGCTGGTTTCAAATTTTTATGTTGTCACTTCCAACTCTCTACCTGCAGTTGTTAACTTCTCTTTGCATAACTTAGGACTTGTTTGGTTGCCAGAGATAGACCAAACTTGAATAAACCTAGGCAAAAGGGACATCAGAATCAGTGTACTCCATGGCCGTCAGGCCTCTCTCTCTCATCTCTGCTTCTCCGTGCGGAGCACCTTTCTTCATACAGCTCAAAACAGCCACCAAGCATCCCCCACCCCACCAAGGTTTACATCTGATAGTTTCAGATATTGGCAAGAGACCAACTCTCATTATCACCAGAAACAAATTAAAAGAAAAGATTCTGATTGGCCCACTCCTGATCCAAACAACTGACCCAAACATGGGCCATTGTGTTAACATGATGGCTTCTACAACAACGATGGGGATTGCAGGAGAGGGATGGTTCCTAAATAAGAGGTTCTGAGCAGGAAACCTTACTTATTACCTTAATACTTAAAAACAAAACAAAAAACAAACCTCTGATAAGTTTCCTGTTGCCCTTAGGATAAAGGCGCCTGACCTGTTTGTAAAACTTCGCAATCTGGCTCCACTCTGAGGTAGATTGTTTCCAAAAACAGCCACAATTCCTCCCCTTTGTATTTCCACACTCCTTTGCAATGTGACTTTGCAGCTCCTCCCACCTAGAGGTAGAATCTATTTTCCACCCTTGGCATCTGGGTTATTCAAACCAATGAGTTATTCAAACCAATAAAACGTGGCATAAGTGACAGTGTGAATTCCAAGCCTATACCTTAAGAGAGTCTGCTTTCATTGGCTTTAGACTTATAAGTTCTTCTTTCACTGTCGTAGGATGTAATGTTGCCATGTGAGGAAGCCCCATTAGACCATGGGAACATGAAACAGAGACAAGCTGTCTCTCATCTAATATCCGGATGACTGCACCCACGAGTACACTAAATGAGACCAGAAGAAACACCCAGCTGAGCACAATCCATAGAAGCAAGAGCAAATAAAATGAATGTTGCTTTGGGCCACTAAGTTTTGGGATGGTTTGTAATGCAGCGATAGATAACTGGTACAAACCCTATTTCTCTAGCCTGATCATCTGTTCTTTTTATATTCTATTTCCAGCCTCACTAAACTTTGTGTCATTCACAGAAACCATAAGGCTCTTTCATGCTTCTAAATCTTTGTACGTGCTGCTTCCTCTGCCTAGAATGCTTTTTCTTCTAATATCTATTTGGAAAATCTCTATTCATTATTTCAGATCTAGCTCAAATTTTGCTGTCTATATAAAGGCTTCTCCAGCTTCCCTAAGCAAAGTTACTCTCTCACCTGGGATCCTATTTTATTATGGCCCTCCATATTGCACAGCCTTTTACCTATTTATATGTCTGTCTCTCAAAGTGGACTAAAAGCTCCTTGAAGGCAAGAACTACATCTTATCCATGACTGGGTCTTCGTCACATACCAGAAGGCTTGAACTATATCACTGACACCCAATGAACTGATCAGCATGGGTTAAATCAATGAATTCAACTTGGAGTCAAAAGAACCACGCTGACTTATGATGCAGAACATTTTTCTGATTTACAAAGACTACCACAAATTTCAACATGAAACCACAGTTAAAGCAATGGCTGGAGAAATGTCAAGTCACAAAGTTTATATTGCTGGCACATAAGAAAACTGTTCATTATGGCCCATGTTGGCTGCCTCCTTAGTTTTCTCCGACTGAGTTTTGGGTGGAGATTACTCTTCCAGGTCACCAAGGTCTTCAATTTGTTATAAAGACATTGCAAGAAACTATATTCCTTCCTTAGGTACTCTGAATAGATATACCATCTCAAAATTCACTATAGGTTAGACACTTGGCTTCCCTAACATAAAAATGACCAAAGAGGTAGAAAGAGCTTGGTCATGGGGCAGATGAGTCTAGGTGGGAAAGAACAAAATAAGAAAAAATTGACTTATTAGGCAAATTCCAGAATCTGGAACTACGCAGTAATCCTTGAAACTTGAAAACGTTATAAAACAAGTAAAACCAAGAGTTACTTTTGGGGAATGCCTCAAACTTCCCTTTGTGATAATCTTGTCCAGAGGGTTGAAGAAAGTAGAGAAAACGCTTATGAACTATAAGTATTCTAATTGGAAAACAAAAATGAATCTTGAAGAAACCACTAAAATAAAAATGACAATAAAAATGACTTCATTTTTGCAGTTACCAAATTTTACTTTATTCAGAAAGATAGGTACTGAACTTCAAGATGCTCTATTTTCTGTGTGAATCTAATGGAGATAGAAGTCAATGACAGCTACCTTGAGGGAGATGAATCAGTGAGGATTAAGTCACGTTTGTAAAGAAAAAATACTGAGCTGAATATACACAGTAGGTCATAGAGTAATTGTAGAGTGAGATTGGCAGTGTATACTCTGTTTATTTAGATGACATTTTAAAGTCTAATTTAACTCCTTGTTTTCTTCCTTAAACAAACAACTAAATTTGAGGCTCACCAGCTACCAAACCATGATGAAGAGCTGTTACCTACCTTGTATGCTGCCAGCTACATCCATCTTTAAAGATACATCTAGACTAAAAATATCTTGCATTGAGACCAAGAAATTAAGATGAAAGAGTATGGGCCTTGACACCATGATTCCTTCTTTTAACTAAATATTCACTCATTCTCTAAAATATTGGCCTCTTTTTAAAAGAATTTATTATTAAAAATATTAAGAATTTATTATTAAAAATCCAGCCCATATGACTGGATTACAGAGGATCAAAATATATCTTCTTCTTCTCCCATTATTCCTCTAGATCAGCGGTCCCCAACCTTTTAGTACCAGAGACCGGTGCTCCTATGCAAATCTAATGCCTGATGATCTGCAGATACAGATGAAGCTTCAGTGGCTGCAGATACAGATGAAGCTTCACTGGCTCGCCACTCACCTCCTGCTGTGCAGCCCGGTTCCTAATAGGCCGAGGACCAGTACTGGTCCATGGCCTGGGGGTTGGGGACCCCTGTTCTAGATAACACAGGGGAAACTAAGAAATACTAGTACCTAAGAAATATTAGCACTCCACTGGACAGTTGAGACATTTTCATCCCCTGGGATGTATAAGTTATTTAAGCCATGGGGGTTGTGGAGAAATGAGCCTTTTTTCATGGATTCCTACACAGAAATGTAAAGGTTTCCAGTAACAGACAGCTGTCTTCACAATGACTTCACCAAGTTTGGAAAATAAGGTCCCCTGGCCTAGACACGGTTAAGGTTAGTGAGGATGAAGAAGCAGTGTTGGGGACCTGTGAGAATAGGTGAATTTTAAAATTATTATTTATGAAGGTGAAATAGTTACATTTTATTGATTTGTGGTTTTCTTTTGGTTTTATATATATATCATAAAATTTACCATCTTAACTATTTATAAATGTACAATTCAGTGGCATTAACTACATTCATAATGTTGTGCAATCTTCATCAGTATTCATGTCCAGAACTTCATTATTCCAAACAGAAAATGTACTCATTAAACAACTCCACATTTCTTCCTCCCTCCAGCCCTTGGTAACCTTTATTCTATTTTCTGTCTCTATGAACTTGCCTATTCTAGGTACCTTACATAAATGAAATCATACGTTTGTCCTTTGGTGTCTGACTTATTTCACTTAGCATAACATTTTTGAGGATCATCCATGCTGTAAGCATGTATCAATACTTCATTTCTTTTCATTGCCGAACTAATATTCCATTGTATGGATAGGCCAAAATGTGTTTATCCATCTGTCTGTTGATGGACCTTTGGGTTGTTTCTATATTTTAGCTATTGTAAATAATGCTATCGTGAGTATTTGTGTACAAGTTTTTGTATAGATGTATATTTTTAATTTTCTTGGGTATATGCCTAGGAGTAGAACTGCTGGGTGATAGAGTAACTCTGTGTTTAACTCTTGGGGAACTGACAGACTGTTTCCAAAGCAACTGCATCATTTCACATTCCTACCAGAAGTGTATGACAGGTCCAATTTCTCTACATCCTCATCAACACTTCCTACTGGATGTGAAGTGGAATCTCATGTGGTTTTAATTTGCATATCCCTGGTGTCTAATAAAGCTATGCACCTTTTAATGTGTTTATTGACCATTTGTTTATCTTCTTTATAATAACAGTTCAATGTCCTTGTCTGCTAATTCTAAAATTCATGTCAGTTCTGGGTTGGTTTTGATTGATTCATCCTTTAAGGACTATATTTTCTCACTTCTTTGCATGTCTGATAATTTTTGTTTAGTTACCAGACATTGTGAATTTTATTTCTTGGGTTCTGGATAATTTTATATTTGTATAAATATTCTTAAGCTTTGTTCCGGGACACAGTTAAATTACTTGAAAATCATTTGATCCTGTTAGGTCTTGCTTTTTTCCACTTACTTTTAAAAAATGAGATATAATTGACATATGTATTATATTAGTTTCAGTTATATAAGATAATGATTTGATATTTGTATATATTACAAAATGATCGCCATGGGTCTAGTTAACATCCATCATCACATATACTTAAAAATTTTTTTTTTTGTCATGAGAATTAAGATTTACTTTCTAAGCAACTTTCAAATATGTAATCCAGTATTATTAACCATAGTCACTAAGTCGCCACAGTCACATTACATCCTCAGTCCTTTTAACTATCTTCACACATTTTGTACCACTCCCCTCCCCGCTCTAGCAGCTACCAATTTGTTTTCTGTATCTACAAGTTTGGTTTTTTTAAAAAAAAGATTTCCCAGATAAGTGAGATCATATGGTATTTGTCTTTCTCTGTCTGACTTATTTTACTTAGCATAATGCCTTCAAGGTCCATCCATGTAGTTGCAAGATTTCCTTCTTTTTTATGGTTGAATAATATTCCATTGTTTATAGACACCACAATTTCTTTATCCATTCATCCATCTATGGACACTTACATTGCTTCCATGTCTTGGCTATTGTAAGGAATGCTGCAATGAACATGAAGGTGCATATATCTTCTCAAGTTAGCATTTTCATTTCTTTCAGATAAATGTCCAGAAGTAGAATTGCTGGGTTGTATGGTAGTTCTAGTTTTAATTTTTTGAGCAACCTCCATACTGTTTTCCATAGAAGCTGTACCAGTTTACACAGCACAAGGGTTCTCTTTTCTCCACATCCTCGCTTATGCTTGGTGTTTCTCATCTTTTTGATAATAGCCATTCTAACAGGTGTGAGGTGAAACCTCATTGTGGTTTTAAATGGCATTTCCCTGATGACTAGTGATATTTACCACCTGTTCACGTACCCGAGTCTTGCTTTTAAGATTTGTTTGTGTGGCATTAAAGCAGAGCTCAGTCTAGAGTTAATTATTCTCCACATCTGATGCAAGACCTTTCTGAATACTCTACCCCATGAATCTTGAGGTTTTTCAAATCTGGCTGGTGGGAACAGGTACTATTTCCAGTTCTGTGCGAGCTCCAGGTACCATTGCCTCTGAACCTTTCAGGTGGGTTTTTGCCAGCCTCAAGTAGTATCCTCATGTGCATATGTTGATCAGCACTCACCTAAATATTTGAGGGGAACCATCTTCATTTCTCTTAGGTTCTCTTTTTGTAGCTCTCTACTTTCAAATACTCTGTCATGACAATTCTAACTACCTCGGTCTCTTGACTCAGCAAGCCCACTGGGCCCTGCCTGAATTCTCCCTGAGCACGTACATTTTGGATGTTTCCCTTCAAAGATCATTAGCATATGACTCTGTGAGAAGCCAGGGTATGCTACTGACCTAGTACTCCTTCAGGCCCCTTACAGAGTCCTCCCCTCAATCAAGGATTCTCCAATTCATCTACCTGTCTCTTCTCTTCCTTAATAATGTTGTCAAAAATATGCCTCCCAGGGAGATAGATGGAGTAAAAGGGGTCAAATATGTGGTGACAGAAAACAATCTAACTATGAGCAGTGAACATATAATGTAATATATATGACTTACTGTTGAATTGTACACTTGAAACTTACTAGATTTTGTTAACTAATGTCACCATTAAAAAAAAAAAAAAAAAAGCCTTTCAGTAGAGCCTTGCCTTTCATATGTGCTTACTGCTTGCTGCTCCAGTTTCAGCTGTCCTTTTTGGGGGGCCCTGTGAATGGTTACCCCTCTTTCTGCAAGAACAGCAGAAGGGCCCCCGCCCCCCGTATAGTATCTAGTACACCATGCTGCCAGAAGTAGTAAACCGCATTTCCTATTTCATTTCTTGTTAATGCCCTAAAGGTTACCACTCAAACTTGGAGATGCCACCTGCCCTGGGCTTCAATTACGACCTCCATTCGCAAGACCTTTAAACCTATACTTCAGGTTTAACATTTTCTCATGTCTTAAATTCCACATTCCCAACTGCTCTTTGGACATGTCCATCTGGATAGCCATCTGATGTAGATTCAAAACATCCAGACCAAAATACAACATCTTTCTTTTCTGTCTCTACGTGTCCACGAATGTTTCCTTCCGTTCGTAAACCTTAAACATTTCAAGTTAGTTTTGCAGAATTCATTTTCTAATGAGGAAAATGGGGACCAAGCATATTAAATAAATTTTTGCTCAATACTTCCACTTAATTTCTCTAGAATATCACTTGCATTTTGTTTCTTCACATTCAAAAAGCTTCAGTGGTTTCCCTTTTGCCTAAGACACTTGTAGATCTTATGGTCAGGGTGTTCTCTCTATTGCAACAGTCTCTTCCCCACTGCCCCTGGAATAATCCTTCAAATAAAATCTCTCCTTACAAACAAAAACGAAAACCAAAACAAAACTTCAATGGTTTCCCAATATTCACAAGATTTTAGCTTGGCACTTAATAGGTATCCAATCTAGTTTTATGCCCACGAATCCCATATACGAAGCCCCTGCTACAGGCAAACGAGTCTATCCTTCCAAATCTCTTCCTCATGCCACTCAGCCTAGAAGACTCTTGTCTCCATCTGCTTCTACTGAAATCCTGTCTCTCTCTCTGAAAACACCGCTTAAATATCAATGCCTTTGCTAGTGTCACCAAATTGAAATCAATTTATCCAATTGAATTTTTTTTTGGCATTTCTGATCTGAAAATTCATAGAACACTTATTAAATTCCACTTTGTACTGTGGATATATTTCTATTTAATGTTCTTTCAAAGTTTTTCCAGGCAGAAAGCAGCTGTTCTGTGCTTCCCACAATGCTTAGCACAGTGCTTGGCACTGGGAAGCTCAGTGAAGTTGGCTGAAAGAAGTAAACTCAAGAGTTTCTTACCTTGGTGATGTCCGTATGATCTTTGAGCCCGTTGGTCATACACCAATATCGCCACACATTCAGGGCATAGCGCGTGGCTTTGGTAGTATTTGGGCTTACTGCACTGGTACACAGATCATTCAAGTCATCGTTAATATTAAATACAGGAAATTTGTTGAGCTTAGTAGAATAGGCTAGAAACAGAAAAAATAAAAGGCATTAAAATAATTTGCCATTCCTTTCTTGAGAGAATTACATCTTGGGATCATGTTAAATCATAGGAAACTCCTCAGAGATAACACTTTTGAAAAAATGAAATTTCTACCAAGTATGTATATGTTAGAATAAATAAACTAGGGAACAATATTTCTAGCATAAGTTCCCGAATCAATGCACTAACCTTGCATTTAATCCCAACAATTTTGCCATATAAACTAACTGATGCACTAATGCAGGCATTCACATAATGAAAGGGGAGTGGGGAGAACGAATGCAGAAAAACAAAGAATGTTCTATCTAAAATGTTCACTGGAAAAAATAGCATTTCTATTAACGACAACAACAAAATGAAAGAAGGGAAGACAAGTTAACACATCCTTTCTCTTTACCCATAGCACATGAAGAGCTATTATTTCTCTGCGATATATAGTCTCAAATGTCTTATGTGCCATCCTGGACAGCCTTGTATTAAATGGTGTTAGCATATTTCCTTAATTCTTTTCACAAATAAAGAGAAAGATATTTAAACCCTGACACATAACCCATTAGCTAGCTTAGAATAAGAATGGAAAGGCGAGGGGGAGAAATATCCAGGGAAAGGAGGGAGAATGTTCCAGAGAGGCGCACATGGTCTCAGAGGAGAGGGAACAGATTTCAAATTGCAATTGCCAAATTACTTCAAATAAAAACTGGTTTTCCTCAATGTATCCACTTTTAGTGTTGGTTGCCAGAAAGATAATCAAATCCATAACCTTAGCTGGCCCTTCTTCATATACTGATCTACTAAAACCAGAATTAAACTATTCAAATTGAGGTGTTCAGATAAAAAAAAAAAATCAAGGTAGACCACCGCAAAGTAAAAACAATGTCAACCTGTACTTTAGTGGTTCTTACTCACTCTGGAATGTTTCTGTCTTCAAACAACACAACAAAGGGCTAAGAAATAGCAAAATGAAAGTGAAGGCAATTATACAAGGGTGATCTGCAAACTGGCTTCCCGTTCTCTAACTCACCTCATCTTTCACCGCTCCTACTGAGGAACCACCAGCCTCCTGTTGTGCCCAGCGTCTGCCGGCAGCCAGGACACCCACCCCACACCTTCCCCACACTTAGCCTGAGAAATCTCCCCACAGTCTGTGTGCCCATCAAAAGTGTCTTTTTTTTCCCAATTCCAATTCCAATTCCAAGCCCATTCTACATAATCCTTCCCCACACTACCCAGCTCCCTCATTTTCTCCTTCACTGTCTCACATTTGCTTTATTATTTCATGGAACTGTGATCTAATTGTATCCAGAATATCATTTTGATTGGATTGTATGCTCCTTAAGACTCTGTCTTCACCCTTTAAGTCTTCTGTTGAACTGCTGAACACACAATCGGCTTTAATGCTAGAAATGTTATCGGAAGCAACTTAGTTATGTAGGTATATTCTCTTAACACTTGCATAAACCAAGATAACTTACATTATTTTGGGGACTCGCTTGATATTAAAGAAAGGATTCTAGCATAAAACTTAAGATTACATCTAGCACTAACTAAAAGCTTACTATATGCCAAGAGTTATATAAATTACCTGTAAGCTACAAGCAACCCTATTGCTGTAACTATTTTACAAATAAGGAAACAGAACCTCATACATTTAGTAACTTCAAACATCACTCATCCAATATGTACTTAGTGCCAGGCACTGTGCTGTTCCACATCATAGCGTTAGCAAGCGGTCAAGCCAGGGTTTGAACCTGGGTCCCACCGACTCTATGTCTGGCCACTACACAAAGGAATCTGGTACTACAGGGATAAAGTTCTCAGTAAAGAATGCAATTTAAATATTAGCCACTTACAAAAAGTATATCCTGGCCCCCCAAATTTACTCGAATTAACTCTCTGTGAGAACTAAATCTGATGTATTTCAACAACCACTATAATTTCACTGTTTTTATTTAAAACAACAAAAGGATTATTTGTACCAGAGCCCAGTCCTCATCACTTAAATACAGTGTAAGCATAGAAGAGTCACACTGCAAGGTGGACAAATATCTCGAAAAGCCACGACTTACCAAAACTAAATAAGAAAGATACAGTTTAAACAGTTCTATACCCACTAAAGAAATTTAATCTATAATTTAAAATATACAAAAAAAAAAAATCCATTCATGTTCAGATGGATTTCACCAGTAAACTCTTTTAACATTTAAGGAACTAATATACTGTCAGATCTAAAGACTCTACTGGTAAACAGAAAAAGAAGGAATATTAACCAGTGTCTTTTCTAGAACAGCCTAAGTTTTCTATAAAAATAAGATGAGAATAATACAATAAAATAAAATTACAAGTCAACGGAGCTTATAAACACAGATATAAAAATCCTTAACACACTAGGAGCAAACTGGATGACGACCTCACACCACGAACAACAAAAAATTCCAAATGTATCATGCCCTAAATGTGAATGGTAAAATGAAAAAGTTTCTAGAAGAAAACATAGGAGACCATTTTTGTGACCTTGGAGTAGCTACATATTTTTAAACAGGACATCAATATTACTACCCCAAAAGTAAAAGGTTGGTAAATTGAATTTCATTAAAATTAAAAAGACTTTTCTCAAAATGCACCATTAAGAGAGGGAAAAGACAAGCGACATAGTGAGAGAAGATATGTGAAGGGCATATATCTGACAGATCGATTAGAGGGCACATAGTCCCATTAGATATGGACAAACTTAAGTGGGCTCTGCATAAAATAGGAAATATCATTCCTATTTCTGGAAATAAAAAGTAAAATGCACTCACCAAAATATCTACAATGAAGAACAAATCTATAAACATCAAGTGTTGATGAGGATGTGAAACAACAAGAACACTCTTACTGGGCTGGTAAGAGTGACAATTTGTATGACCACTTTGGAAACTAATTGGCAATATCTACTAAAGTTGAATATATATGTATTCTATGACCCAGCAATCCTACACCCGACAGAAATGTGTATTTGTGTATTAAAAGGTATGTATGTGTGAGTGTTGATAAAAGCATAATTAATAATAAATACTGGACACAACTCCATGCCTATAAACAAGAGAATGCATATGGAATTATAAAATATTTATACAATAATTATACGATAACAAGGAACGGACTACTGGAATGAACAATATGCATAAACACAGATGAATCCCCAAAACACAATGTTAAGCAAAAGAAGCCAGACATAATAGAGTATATTGAAAGGGTCCATTTATATACTTCAAAAACAGATAAAATGACTCTATGGTAGAGTAACATAATGGTTACATCAGGGAGGTATCAAAGAGAGGGCACATGAGGGAAGCTTCTAGGCTTCAGGTAGTGCTCTATGTCTGCCTCTAGGTGCTGGTTATAGCAATATGTTTGCTTCATAAAAATTAAGCTATACACTAATGATTTGTGCACTTTTCTGACTGTATAATTCAATAAGAAAACTTTCCAAAAATCCTTAAAATTAAAAATGTATATACAAACCTAATGAAGAGTTACACCAAAAAAAAAGAAAATACACTGTACCTAAACAGTAAGGCTCAATATTATGAAGATGTTTAATTTCTTCAAGTAATCTTTAATGCAATGTAATTCTAATTAAAATCATCCAGTTTGTTGTTACTTGACTGGTATTCTAAAGTTTGCCTAGGAGAGTAAATACATAAGAAAAGGACTACAGTTTAGAAAATAATGATTGGGAGGCCTTGCCCTGAAAGATGTAAACAGGTACTATAACACCGCAATAATTTAAAGTTTAAGTTCTGGTAAAGAAATAGGCGAATAGATCAATACTACAGAAGAGAGTGCAGAAAAGATCTGTGTAAATATGCAAACTGAGTATATAATAAAGGCTCCAATTCACATTGCTGGGGAAAGGATGGACTTTTCAATAGATGCTTTGAGATAACAAGCTACCGAGTTAGAAAAACAAAAACAAAAGCATATTTAGATTCCTATTTCATTCCACACACAAGTAACACATTTCCAAATTGATCATTTCAAAAAGCTATTTCCATAAAGAAGACAATTTTCATGATTTCAGGAGTAAGGAAAGCCTTCTCAGTATGACACAACCCAGAGGCATAAAAAAAATAGATTAACAAATCAGATGACAAAAAAAATTCAAAGTCCTGCATTTGATATATCTTAAAATGCAATAAACAGATCTAGAAAAAATACTTACAAAGTGACAAACTACATATTAAAAAGCTACTATAAATCAGCTGGAAAAAGCTAACTCAAGAAAATAGGCCCAAGACATACAAGCAACTATTCATAGAAGAAATACAAATGACAAAAAACATTAGTAATAATTGGGTATTATAATCAAACTAAGATGTATTTCATTTATCAGACTGGCAAAAGTACAAAAAGGTCCATTTCTAAATCTTGGTTAGGATGCAGAGGAACTTGCACGAGCATAGAAAAAAAATTTAGGAGGAGATATATCACATCAGTTAGTCATTACCTCTGTGGGACTTCTAAACTTTACAACATGAATGTATTATTTTTGCAAGTTACAAAAAATCACTAGGACTTTGGAAATGCATATGTGGGAAAAATAAATAAAATATACTTTTTATTTGACCCAAGAATTCCTATTTTAGAAATTTATTTTAAGGGTATAATCAGATAGATGTATAAAAAGGTATGCTCGAAGGTGTTCTTTAAGGCATATTTTATAAAAGTGAAAAACTGAAAATAAATCCAATCCAGCAAAAACATTATAGTACAACAGAATAGCTTTTGGTACTACTGTGCAACAGAAAACTATGTAGCTAAATAATCACACTTTCAAAGGCTAAAGATCTTTTACAAATGTACAAAACAGTAAATACATTTTGACTACAATTTTTGAAAGTACAGTTGACCCTTAAATAACATGGGCTTGAACTGCACAGGTCCACTTATACATGGATTTTCTCCCAATAAATCTGTACAGTACTGTAAATATATTTCCTCTTGATTTTTTAAGTAACAGATTCTTTATTGTAAGACTATAGTATATAACATACAAAATATGTGTTGACTGATGTAAGGTTTCAGTCAATGGTAGTCTACTGGTAAATTTTTTGAGAGTTAAAAGTTATATGCAGATTTCTAGCTGCATGGGATCAGTGCACCTAACCCTCCACTTTGTTCAAGGGTCAAGTGTACCTGTATGCTTAAAAAAATTCCAAAAGAAAACATCAAAATGTTATAAGTTGTTATTTATGGGTAAGATTCCTGTGATTTTTATTTCTTATTTTATTATACTTATTAGTTTTTGCCAAATTATTCACAATGAACCTTTGCCTCAACATTTAAAAAACATACATTTTAATAAAGAAAATGTTTTTAAAAAATGATAGTTCAGTCTAAAAATGTTTGCCACCAAATTCAATGTTTGCTTTTATCTCTTCAGATGACATATCACCAACATTAAGTATGTTATACATATTAGCTACTTTAGTCACTTGAAATCGTCTTGGGAAAGATTATGAATAAATAAATTAACTTTTTAAAAAAAATTTTCTGACTTGTAGGCTAAATATTACTCAATCTGAGTTCTAATATCCTTCCCCTATCAGTGAGTAAAATTTGTCATGTTTTAAATATATAACTTGTTTCTTAAAGTACTAGGAAAACATAAACTAAGTTACAACTATTTATAAAGTAATTTAAATATTTAAAATACTATCATACAAAAATACAATCATTGTTTCTATTTGTAATATTCAGCTTTACATGAGTAAAGACTTTGGTGGATTATTCATACGTATGAAAGAACTACATTTGTATTTCTTTAAAATAATTAACAGTGAGAGAGAACATTATATTTTCTGGTGTTTTAATATGCTTTATTCAATAATTTTAGTGACACAAAGATGTCTGAAGTTAACACTCATTTTGAACAACCTCTCCTATTCTGTTCAAAAGAGACTTTCTGTCAAATGTACTAAAGGTAATGAACGTCACATGGAGACCTGTATCTGACCAAAAAGATTTTCTTAAAAACGAGGCGGTCTAGAATCTGACTTCTACTTAGCTTGGTATAACACAGTTGTCTGACAGAGGTCCACAGACAGAGAGATGGTGAATTTGCAGTGAAGCCTTCTGCTTCATTAACAGGATTTTGGAGACTGGGGCTCCAGGAAACATATGATTAATTCAGCTGTTGATGCCTTCTTGAAACGTCTTCCCTACCCCATGGGCTGTTTCTGAGCACTCACAGGTAGAGATGCTTCTCCTTCCACAATTTCCCCCTCCTCAGTGGTAAGAAACATGTGACAGGGAATGCTTTGCTCAATATGCATTGGCTATAAGGGGCTAAGGCTTAGTGACTGGGGCAATTCTGTTTTTCAAAATACGGTTTAACTTGTTTTTAAATTGTTTGTTGTGGCTACAAAAATCAACCACCTTTGCAGAAAACCACTTATTAAATGAATGAAGACTGCTCATACCCCAAAACAGACAAAATACGGTGATTAAAACATGCTCTCATTATACAGACATAACTGACACTCATTAGCTGATTTTATTGGATTGTTTTTCTTATTTCCATAAGTTTTAGGCTGTACCAACAAATATTAAAAACAAGAGAAAATTACACTTACATTAGAGGCAAACATTATACACACAATGGAATAGACCATTGGGACACAGTACTAGTATTTTATTTAGAGCACAAGTACATAGACAAATATGAAGCAGAAACAGTGAGCTGATAAAGATGAAAACATCTCAGTGTAAAAGATCAGTGAGCAGCAAAATAAAAATGAAACCAAGAGAATATTCTTATTAACAAAAAAGTTCTATCATATTACAAATATCACCTGGCAGAATATTAACCAAGAGTATCACAATCACATATTTTAACATCTTAACAGAAATTTCTCTCCATTTCAATTCACCTTTTCTCCTCTTTCGCAAATTATAACTGTAGCAGCTTGAGAATTTTTAAATATGATTAGCGTGAACAGGCACACGTGTGCTTTTTTCATGTCAATTAGTTAAAAGCCAAGTGGCCAGAAAATGTATCAAAAGTGACAATCTATCAAGTAGTGGGCAAAGTAAATGCATCTTTAAAGGACAGTTCTATTTTTTCATAAACTTTTTCTAAGTGTTATTTTTAGTGGTTATATTTCTAAAAAGATGCCTGGTATTAAATTATACTGACAAAACTGATAAATCTACCTTTTTATTCCCAATTAACTTCCCAGTGGTAGAGTACAAGGAACCTTACAATCATTCTCATAATCTGTAAGAAAGATGGAAGACCTTAAGTTGGACACGGCATTCATTCTACTAAACCACCAGAGTCCTTCATTTAAACGGATGAATGAGTCATATACAGTGATTCCCTTGAATCCAAAACGCTTCCAGTCATTCCCTCACCAGGTTTCAGCCTACAGGGTTACAGTGACATTTTCAGATCACAATGAAAAAGGTACAAGCTATTATTGCTCACCACGGGGCTAATCTGGAAAATCCATGTCTAACATTAGCAGTGAAAAAAAGTTTAAAGTCACGGTGGAAACAGACTCTATAAATTAGAAACCTAATAAATATATATGCATTATTTGATTAAAAAGTCGCCCTAGGCAAAAAAGGCCTCAGGACAGACATACAAAATGTACAGAAGACCCAAAGGGGGTAAATAAATCCAAGAGCAGGATTCAAATAAATGTGCCCACTGCTTATCTAACCGAAACTGTTAATTAATCGTCAGAATATATCATGCCATCATCTTTGGTGTCCAAAATATAAAAGGAATTCTAAGTACAAAGGCCTTGTCTGCAAACTCCCGACGCAGGAATCAAGAAATACTTCAGTGTTACTGTGGAGGCCACGGGACAAGGGCAGAACTTCTTTAGAATACGCATAATTGAATTTCCTTTTATTGCTTTATTACCTTCCTTGAAGGGCAAATGTTTAAAACGTATTCTGGAGAAAAGCTCACAGTTAAGATCTGCCTTTCTTTTCCTTTAAGAAAAGAAGAAGCAGGGGCCTTGATGAATTAGTTTTAATATTCTTAGAATTAAATCAGCAATTTCAGCAGCAATGTTTCCAAATACAGCATTGGCTGTTGCCGTGTATCTGACAGTCACACAAAAAGCCTCTATATAAACCAGGAGATTATCCCTTTATTAAAGGAATCTTATAATTATAAACCCATTGAACAGACAGAATGAAACCCTGCACTGACTGAGGAATTTTGGCATGTTGGTGTAAAAAGGCTCTTAAGGAAGTAGCCTTCTTTTCTTAAATTTATGACAGTTACTCTTCTATTTTAAGAGTATAAATGTATGTTGATTTTTCTCTCATGTTGAATTTTAACAAGTAGAATGGTAGAATTAATTCATTGAAATAATTTTCTCTTTACTTGCAGAGTTTAGAATTGCTGAGATAAAACGGAAATACTAGAAACCAAGCTAAAGACACATGGGCATGAAAAAAATCTGATGGTCATAAGGCAACCAAATGTGTTAAATAAATTCATGCGAATGCTGAATATAAAATTAATATTTGGGAACTCTGAGGTTTCTATGGCCCCTTATATATGTAATTTAAAAACTAAATATTCTTATTAAATACAATTTAAATAAGCCATGATAACCAACAAAAATAATGTATGTACCTCCTAGTCCTCTGTTATTACATTGTTCAACCTAAAAATATGCTGATCAAAGGAAATTATGCTGCTACATTGTTATTCTATTGGATTTCTCTGAAAGGTGCTCAATTATTAGAAAAAAAAAAAAAAAAGATTTAAGGTGGGGGAGGTATACCGGAAAAGTTCAGAATTCTTGCTTTCTCTTTTTGCAAATGCTTCCCTTTCAAAGAGCTGGAGACAGCGAGGAGAAAAGCTACCTGGAATCATATCTATGAAACAAGATTGTGAAGTTGGCACTACTTGACAAAAGCAGTATTTCCTCCTGTAGAGGACACTAAGTGCTGGCTCGAAATATTCAACAACTAAGTACATAATTCCACAAATCACACATAAAATGTTGACTGGCACAGCCTCTTAGCACAGTTTGTCAGTTCAACTACGATAATGGATAGCAGCAATGGATAACAATTCCACGTAAACACCACAAACACACATATGAAAGAGCACCCTACAATAACATGCAAAATTTCAACAATGACATCACTGAATATTACACAATGCATAGAAATTGTAATGGTTTTTGGCAAGATTATTTTTGTAACAAATACTTTATAAAACAAAAGTTCTTTGTTATAAATGCTATTTAAAAAGTTGTAATATAATGGATTATAGATATAAAAGTTCAGTCGGATAAAGTTAATCTCAGTGGATTAATACTAAAATGAACCTGCTACTTCATCCAGTACAAATAATCAATTATAAATTATTTTCTAGTGGAAGTATACTAAGGTATTTGATTTATAAAATGTAAGAATTACAGAAAGTAAACAGGCATAAAAATCACTTAAATACAGTATGCACAATTACTGTTAGGAGTCTATATTGCTGATGCCTTCCTAATTCTGCCTACCACAAATAAATAAATTAGCCAATTTCAAAGCTCTTTGAAATGAATGTATCATGGTGAAAATGCTAATTCCAGTGTAATACAACAAAACAAAAACAAAAAAACATTAGAAACCTAGCAAAATTCAACATTTCATTCAAAAGACAAAGTTTCATTGTACCTTTTAATATCCTAGAATTTCACCTTTTTTCTTCAACTATGATTAAGTATAACCTGTAAATTACAAAATTATAAAATGTTTTTATCTTTATGCTTGAATTCCTTTTTAGAAGAGAAAGCAAGATAATATGAGAATTTACAAATACTTTGTATTTCTACATCTTCCTGCTGTAGGTCACTTTCATAGTTCCCATTTTCTGTCCCCTTCCTATCTCTAAATAAATTCATGTCAGAAAAATTCTAATTATGTCGATAGAAATTTGATCATTTTGATTGAAGATATGCCCGAAACCTTCAAGATGACTTTTTAAACTCTCCATATACTAAAAAGGGATATGACAGACTACATTCAAAACCAATAACATAGATGCTATGTAGCTGGATATTCAAATGAATATGAAAAATTTTTAGTTACTTTTTAGTTTATAACCTATAACTGGAATTCTTATACCTGAAAACTATAGTTCGTTTCCTCTCCATAAATGAAAACTAAATATAGATGGGGTAGGCTAAGAGATGTTCATTAAAATAAAAAGGTGGAAGATGACATTTGGAGATTATCCCATCAAATTTCAAAAGAAGTTGCTAAAATCAAGATATAATACTACACAATGAAAAGTGAAAATTCACATGCAATGAATAGTGAAAATTCACATTCAATAAAAAGCCTACTTGAACACTGGCGGCTTGAATGTACTCCTAATAGAAACTTGATTGAGGGTTTAACATTTTTACCATTTTGAAAACAAGGATATCCTTTCTAACTCAGGAGGAATATAGCATTGTTTTTCCTCCCTAAACACTGTTTATGGACTGAAAGTCAGGATGCCTGGGCTCTAGTCTTGGTTCTGACAAGGTGCATGCACCTGGGCATTCATCTAATCTGTCTGGGGCTGTTTTCCTCTTCTGTAAAAGAGGAGGGTGGGTTAGATTAGATGTTTCCAGTCCTATATTAAAGCCCAGTATACCTGAAGATGTGTAAAAGACATACGTAATAGCTCATTCGGTCTAGTGAGTCTCAAAGTAGGAAGGTAAGGAGGATAGGGAAGGTGAGAATTCCTGGGAAACCTATGTTTCATGATGCATTCCCTTTGCAATTTCCATCTCCCTGACCTCATGCTCCCTTCCCTCAAGAGAATGGTGACTCTCACTCTTCGTAGTACTGAAAATCACTGGGCTAGATGATCTCTTTGGTCCTTTCCAGGTCCAGTCTCTATGATTATAATTCAATAAAGATGATGGTTTAATTAATATTCTGAACCAAATTAGTATTCTAACTTAATACTCTAATTGAATTAGGTCATGGTTTACATAAAAACTCAGTTTAAAAATAATGCAATCTTCAATACCATATCAGGTCCTTCCCTCAGCTTTGGCAGGCCCAAATTTATAAATTGGTCAATAAGAAACTTTGATTATCTTTCTGTTTAAAAAAGTAAAATCAAAGTTGTTGGCAGTTTACCAATATCACCCCCCGCCTTTTCTTTTATATAATTGGAAATATACCACCCATCAACAGAATGACATGCAGTGTATTTCTTTATCTCAGTTATATTCTATGGCAAGGATCTCTTAAAATCATCCTAGTTGTATTACTTGGCCATATAAAAAGCTATGTATTCCTATCATCTCAGGTAACTCCAAGAGGAGAAGAGAAGCAATGTCTGACTACCACGCATTAAGAAAAAAACATATAAAAAACAATTGAGGGTGCCCTTGCTATGGTGTGTTTCTTAATAAGTAACTATCTGCACCATATCGTATGGTGGAGGTGCAGAGATATATCTTGCATATTTAAGAAAAATATATTAAAATGATTGAGAACTTGTTAACTCTTTAGTAGTTATAACTATTTTTTTCATGAATAAACATTTAAAAAAATATCTTACTGCAATAAATTATTGTATACTCTCCTTGATTTTCCCCCTAAGCTTAGAAATTTATTTCATTATATGGTAGGGAGTTTTTATTTATAGATGCTAAGTATTACAGCTTTATTTTGCTTAGAGAAATAAAGATCAAAATACATCTTTCCTATAACTAAAGAAAACCAGTCAGAAAAAGCCTGGTTAAAATCGGGACTGTTTGCCTCATATATTAAACTGTGGAGATAGTCAAACTAGAAAAAAATCTGAATGGTTTCACAATCAATCTAATTCTGAGAATCATAAGGACAGTATTTTTCCCCAAAAGCTCTGTTATAAACAATCATGATTAATTAAAAAATAATAAAACACTTTATTAAATAGCTAATTTACTGGCACCAAATATGCAGGCAAGACCAAAGTCCCTGGCAGACTGGCAACCAGTATTTAGTATTTGGTGGATGGCAGTTATTACTTTTGGGCTCAAGAGAGGTGTGCTTTCTGCCTAGAACCTCCCCGCTTCCCTGTCTGAATAAAAGGAACTCACTTGAAATTGGTTTCTTTGGGGTAAAAACAAATGGCAATCACTTTTAAATATATAATTCCTTGTGCACATACTCACTCACCTCTACAACAAAGTTAAGTGTTCTTTAAAGAGTGTCACAAATTTTTGCTCTCATGGCCAGGGGGAAACAAACTCTGCTGAATGTCCTATCTCAAAATAATTGCAATAACAGGGCCTAAATGATGCGCTAACAAACACGCCAGGTGATGGCACTGCTCTCAATCAACTCAGAGCTGAAAGAATATTGATGATTTTATCACACCAGGGGTTTCATTTATAATTTGTCATTTCAGAGAGTCTACGGAAGCACAGCAAATCACTCTGTGAACAAGCAGCTACAGCAGAAAAGGATGGTGCTTAATGGTGTCTGGATCTAGTTTCAGATCCTGATGTTCTTAAGTATCAATTGTGACATGGGCAACCCATTTGATGTCTCTGGATTCCTCATTTAGAAAAGAGAAATAATGACACCCACCTTCAGAGGACTATTGTGAGAACTAAGTGAAACAGCTTACAAAAACACTTAGTACTATGGTACATGGTAAGAATTCAACTAATGATGGTCATTGATTCCTATGCATGCATACACTTGTGTGAACAAAATGGCTGTAGAAATGGCTTTGCCTTACTGATTTTAAAACAGACTCTAAGGAAGATTCTCCACAAAATACTCAAACCAGTATTACGTATTCTATAGCAAATAAACATATTCAATGGCTAAATAACATGAGTACAAAGTCTGGAAAACTATGAAAAAAAGTAGTGGCATAGTTTTTCTGCTGGGCTCTCAAAAATGAAATGAAACATTATAGTAGCCTTTATAAATTCTAAGAGCAGGGACTATTTTCCCATCTTTGTACCCTCCCTTTGTACGCTAGGTGCTCGATTACTTGTTATATGACTATTAATTTTCATCTCAGTGAAGTCATTTGATTTCATGGCGTCTGGAAGCTAAGTCACAGGACATAGACAGGTTAATATGATGAAAGTTTCAGCTAACAATGATCTAATTGAAAAAACCAAAGAGACTCAACTTATACTAGACAATTTTCTGATTATTCTTTTGTAGATGAGGATGTGATTTAACATAGGGAATGTGAAACACGAAAAATTTAACACTGGGAAAAACAATTATAAAATAACAAATGTTTTAAATAGCTGATGTATATTAATGAATCCTATTCAGACCAGCCCTACTAACCAAGATAACAAAGAGAATCTCAAGAATAAACATCTTGAATATTGCTAACCTTTTCAAACATCTGTGGTTTTCAATAGCCAGTTACTCGCATGAATATAAAAGACTGATTATATAGCTTTGTCATCCAAACTGATGGATGGGTCTGGCATTTTTGGTTTAGTTAGTGCAAAACTTCCAGAGTCATGTGAGGGGCACTGGGAAATTTCTTACCTGACATCACCCAGACCTTAAACTGTAAACATTGCAAATAAAGTTTTGTTTTTGGATGAACTGTGAAATTGCTTGGAAAGGCAGCACATTCTGTTGTAGTGAATACCTGCTGAATTTCGGCTAAAACACACGTATGATTTTTGCATTTACCACTGCCACAGTATGAAGGTAATTTAAGTTATGATAACAAATAATAAAAATGGCATCTGGCAGTAGCATGTCCTCAGTATTGTTTATATAAAAACACAAAATTTAGAGGTAGTTAGAGATAATTTTTCATAATTTGACTAACTCAAATTGATACTATAATTTGGCTATATTTCTACCAAGCCATTCTTCAGGAAACAGTTTTCTAAATCTGTCACAATGTTCCTATTTGGTTTATCAAAGCAGAATATAAATAAATAAAAAATTCATATTCTCAATCTGTGTTCTTCTACATGAAAATGCAACAGAATTAAACAGAAGAGATTTGAATGGTAAACACGAATAGAAATCTGAAATTTCCTAGTTCCATTTTCTCAGTGCATACTGACTGCCCTTCGTCCTTATGACAAACTTACTTTCCTACCAAAAACATACCAAGAATTAAAAAAAAAATATGTCAATGCAAAAATAAAATGCATAACAACATTTTAAAGTGTTTTACAGAAATCTTTTTTAAAACATGAAAGGTAACCTATGTAAAAATAGCCTTATGTTTAAAGTTTCTTGACAGTAGGCTGTCCTGTGCACTCAGAGACCAGTTATAGAATAACGAGAACAGAATAAAGAGAATTGGGAGAAAGAGACCCTGTGGTTCAAAATGAACGGGAGGTCACAGTATGCCCCCATGAAAGATAACTCAGCATTCCTTTTCATCAGACAGCCTAGACAGATGGGAAGACACTGTGTCCCCATATCTCGCTCAAATCTCTGGAAACTAATTATGAGTTGGAACTAAGAAAGGTAAATAGAAAAAACTCTGGAGTCAGATGACAGTACCATTTCCTTAGCTACAACCTAACTGATTTGTCTTGATCTCAACATAAAATGGAGATAACGCATCTTCCTTTCAAAGTTGTTGAAAGGATTAAAGGTGTATATAGAAATAAATATGTATTTATCAAATGTCTGAAGACATATTTACCAAAATGTTAACAGTGGTTATTTTTGGCTAGCAGATTTACAAATATATATTTTGTTTTCTTTATGCTTATCTGTATTTTCTAGTTTTCATACAATTAGTAACTATTTCTTATATAAGTGATGCATGTAAGTCACAGCACAGTGGTGGCACACATTCTGGCTCAAAAATGGTACCTATCATCATTATCAATACAAAAAACAAAGCGAGATATCTTCTGCCCTTTCTTGTTTCTGGATGGGTATCTATGGAGGAAAAGTCATGAAATGAAGTTGATTCCACCACACAAAGTCCACGACAGACTTCCTACTCCTGAGCCAAAGGCCACAGCTTCGAGGAATGGGTCTTTATGTGCTGTGATAGTGTTGCAAAGAGCTGCATAGCCATGGGAAAGCTCAGTTAATGTGATGATTTAGCAAAGGAAATCAAAATGAAATTTATCCTGGTTGTACAATAAACTAATACATAAAACACCACCTACCTTCCCAGCTAATGGGAATTGCGAGGTTGCCTTGAAGAACAAATACTTTCCAATAGAATGCCCAGATCCAACAAAGCAATTAAGATCTGGATTTTTTTATATTAATGATTATAAAAGATAGGAAACTAGTTCAGCTTCACTGTGCTCCTGTCTAAATTTATTTTATTTTTACAGTATCTTAACTAATAATTCATCACAGGCTTCAAGACTTGAAAATAAAGACCTTGGGAAAATCACTGTAAAGAGTTGTATAACCCAAAGTGTTATAATTCCAAGATGTTACAGAAAAATGCATTTATATTTACTGTAGAAGAAACTCTGCACATTTTCAAGAATGCTCTGAATTCAGCTAAATCTGGTAACAAAATGTTACCTAAAATGAGTGTCAATATTCCTTTGATCTCAACTACAGAGTCAAGTAATCCCCTAGGGGAAAGATACTGAAGTTTAATGCTTATAAATAAATAATTCAAGGGGGATTTGAGCTTTGAAGAAGATGAGATTTTTTGTTGTTGTTGTCTTAACTAGTGCTTCTAGATCTTTAAGTAAGAACTTTTCCATTCTCTGCCTTCTCTTTATGCTTGATATACAATCTAATGCTTGGGAACATTTTCAAAGCTTTGGTCATTTTAAATTTCTTGTGAATCTGGTAATCAAATTTCATTTACATTAATTTTTTTTAAGGAAGAAAAAATTGTACCCAGGTTCAAGCACAACAGTAAAAAATGAGCTATATAACAGTCTTTTTTTTTTCTTTTGCCACAATATTGGACTTTGCATATTATTTAAAAAATTATATATGTTCCAAAAAGAATGGCACCTTTTTTCTCTCCTTGTATCCCTTTTCCACTCAGGACACAAAATGTTAGCTAAACCTCTAGGTTTTCATATTAAGAAGAAAAAAGAGAGAGTATATAAATAATTTGATGTCGAGCTTTTATCAAACTTTCATATTCTGGATCTGACTGAATACGATTTTGTATAAGCAGTAAAGTTAGTGTTATCTTCTGATTTGTAGAGAATTTTAAAAATTAAAAAAATAAAGCCATTTAAGTAGACTAAAAATGAGAGGTGAGGTGGGAAAGAAAGGCAGGAGTTGAGGACACAAGTGTCTAGGATGACTGTTTCCTTTTTGAGTTTTTGAAAAAAAACAAAAAACAAACAAACAAACAAACAAACGGAATTTCTTTTCTACTTTGTGTTGCCTGAGAACCACTATGGTTTTGTAAAGTCTGTAACAGTAATTACATTTAATCACCCACAAGTACATTTGTTTTAAGCCTATAAATACTATGTTAGTAATACTAAACTATCTCCATTGGCTTATTTGTAAAAAGAAAAATATATTATATATATTTTTATAAAGTTAACACTGAGGGTAGAGGAAAGGGATCGAGAAGCAGTGTATAATCACAGTTTCTCTGGACACAGTAACCACACTGGGGTCTTGTTCAAGCCACCTGGTCAAGCAGTATCTGAGGAAGAGTCATAGGAGGCGGAGACGATAAAATTGCCACTGTTGGAGTGCCCAGCCACGGACTGGGCCGCCTGCTGGCTCAGATTGTTACAGATAAGCACCAGCTGGTTGCTCTGGGCCTCCGACAAGGTGCTGCAGCTCTGATACACACTGAAGTTGGTTTTCCTGCCAGGGATGTTGCCCTTCTCACACATGGTCTTCACCATCTTGGCCAGCTTGTTCTTGCCAAGGGCCTGGCAGTTGTACCAATGCAGAGCTGCCAAGTTCACAACTGGTTTGATGGACAAGTAGAAAGGGGCATCTTCGTAGCGCATGGCAGGAGGCCGCCGCTGGGCATACTCCTTATAGTCCTGAACGGGGCACGTCTGCGGGGCGTGCTGGGTGGCATACACCCGGGAGTCTGTCCCCCCTCTCTTGGTTTTGGCATTCAGGTCACCGGTGTCTTGACCCATCCATTCTAAGTACTCCAGCCCCGTTTCTGTTACCCGGAGCCGGATATCGCCCCACTTTAAGGTAGATCCATGGAAGCCTGTGCAGTGCCCAAAAGCTTTTGTGTTGTTGAGCCAGACAAGGTTGAGCAGACCCTCAGGGTTATATCGGCTGAGCAGTCCCCTCTTCCGCAGAATGAGCTCATCGGCGAAGGTGAGCTTCATGGACTTGTGTGGCTTATTTCCTTTCCCTTTGCAGCGGAGTTCAATTTGCTTCTGTTTCAGGGCCTCCTGGGAACGCTTGAACTCCTTATCCCTGGTGATGCTGTAGCCATACCTGTGTTCTTTCAGGTACCGTTCCAGTCCACACTGGTAATTGGCCAAGCTGTTGGGTTCATATTCGGACCCATCCTTTTGCCTGGCATCCACAAAGAAAGAGGCGAGGTAGGCATCCAACTCCTTACAAGGGATGACATAAATCTCTCTTGTTTCAGAAGGATACTTGGAGATAAGGAACTCGCGGAAATTGCGGAGCGCAGTCTGCGTGCTCCGGATGGTTTTCTCATTCTGCTCCCTGCTGAGCTCAGCTGCTCTTTCATCCTGGTCTGCAACAAATTGGGGAGGGGAGGGATAGAGAGGGTGTTGATGAGTTCAGACAATGCACTTTCTACTCTGAAATAAAGTTTCCTTTTATAATGAAAAGGGAAAGAAGGAATCAGTTTTACAGAGATCACTAATAAATGTTATTTACATACCTGTTGCATTATAATAGCCAACTTCAGTTTCACAAATGATGTACTAGACAAGAGTATGGCCCATTGCAATCAAAATGAGCTTCTCGAGTCACTGGCACATAGTTTAGTGCGTGAAGGTTTGTGGAAAGAACGAGATTAGAGGCAGCCTTAGTTTTAGGAAAAAAGTGAGACAGAAATGTGCTATTTATCCTACTGCAGAGTGCAAGGGCCCCATGAGAGCTGACACTTCATTTGTGAAACCAGAGGTTGTACTGGTTCCATTTTATTGAATTAAACTAAAATATCTGAATGTGTTATTTAGCATTATCACTAGAGATCTATATTTAAAAATTACTAAGCAGGTCATTTACAGCAATTAATTCAACATTTATTCTACAGCAATTCAGGTAAGCACAGTTTACAAATATTCTGTATGTAACTGCAGGATAGTTTGTAATGAGTGATAAAAATACTTGGTATTTTGGAAAGTAATGAGGATAAAACTTCATAGCTATAAAGATAAGAAACTGGAATTTGAATTAGGCTATTTTAATCAAGATGTAAGCAATGGGGGGGTCTGTCTCCTGGAAAAATTATTTTATTAATTTATTATTTAAACTCTGCCACCAAGGGCTGGAGGTACCTCTTTCCATTATGGATCATTCATGACTACGTAGTGTTATTCTGGAGTAAGAGCTCTCACACTTTAGTGTGCCTCAGTGTCACTCAGGATGCTCGACCAAAATCAGATTCCCTGGTGGCAGGTCTAGGAATCTGTATCTTAACTACCTAGCATCAACATGGTCAGGACAAGGTTCGAAAAACACACATTTTGAGAAATAGAGTTCTAGTGTTTATGTCTTATGAAAAAAACTCTAACTCAAAAATTTTTTACAATGATTAAAATCAATGATCATTTAAATTATTTAGTTTCCTTTCAATAATATGTAATTTAAATTTGGAATTTTAACATTAACATTTTGTCAAAATCACCACTATTATGTCAGACATGGTCTGGAAAAAACTCAAAAGAGAAATCCTAAAAATAAAATTACACAATAGAAAACCAGGCTATCCTATTGATTACTGAGAGGCAAACACTGATGCTAATTTAAAGCAACATAAAAATGTAATTTCTGATTCTAAAGTATGAGGTAAAATATTTTGTTTATCTGGATTATCTCTCTTAAAAAAACTTTAATTTGCAAGGTTGCTCAGTGGAAGTAAGTCTTTGGAATAACCACATACGACAATAAAGATAAAATTTCTAATAAACTGAATTTTATTCACAAAACACACTACTTTTTGAATTATTGTACACATTTGTGAATGATCGTATTATTTTAAAATGACAGTTCTAAGGTATAATTGCCAAAATCCTCATAGCCTTATAAAATGAAATCAACTAAAATTCATGAAACTAGCAAATTAGATACTTTACAGGCACATTTTTGAGACCATATTTCCAAAATTCAAATAAAATATATTTTATGCTTCATTAGACTTAACTTTCAGTTATGCTATTTTCTTCCAGTTCGAAATGCTTATATATCAACAGTGAAGATGTGTATCTTTCCAACAAAAAGACAGAAGCCACAGGTTACACGTAACCTGTACCACGCTGGATTCCTTGACTGCTTTCATGAAAAGCTAAAGGGGCCAGCACATCTGTTTATTCTGGCTACTTGTTCAACTATCACAGCAGTCTTCAAGCATCAAACACAGACTTTCTAAGAAATAAACAGTCATAGACAACTTTAGGGGGGAAATTTCTAGTTCCTTAACTTTCCCATGAGATCTTTTCTAAAACTTATTTGTCTGACATGAGGACTGAGTTTGCACATGTTGCCATTCCAAATATACTTCCTCTGGGGGGGTAAAACACTTCGAAGGAATCAAGCAAAATTCACAAATCAGTGATTAAATCCGTATGCTTCTTGTCCTTCGGTCTCATACATACTCTAAATTTGCCATGAGAAACAGGGCGATTGGGCCTGAGTTGGGGTGTTCTGAATTCAGGACTTCTGAAAGGGTTATAAGGTTCGCGAGGTGGAGTCTTTTAACTGGAATATTTGGCAGGACTACCAACATGTTAAAACTGTATTCAAGTCTTTCAGATTCGGTGTGCTTTTGGTTCACAAGATGCTGAACAACTATTTTCAAATTGTACGAAATACTGATTCTAGTTGCAGTCGATCCTCACCTTCATTTTATATAATATTCAATATTTTCTACCTCCTTCTTACAAAAACAAACAAACTGAAACTTACATTGAAAAACCTTTGGGTGCCAATTTAAAAACGAGTGAGTGGTATACAATTTTTTGAAGATCTTTTAAAGGGTATGCAAGAGTTTAAGTCTGTTGGACTTAAACATACAGCATTAGTCAGTATACAGTAAGTAAAAGGTATGAGTGACTTTGGTTCTTTGAATGAATGGTCACTTATTTCTTGCCTGTACCATCCACAAGAGCCATAATATTTATTACTTAAACTTACTCCAAGCTTCTCAAAAGGAGAAGCCATCCCATAAAACCTAGTACAGATATCCTTTTTCGAAAGTTTACGCCAGTTTGCTTTTACAAAATACCTACATTAGTACTGCCTGTTTTCACCAACCGAAAGAAATCTTAAGATTCTTGTACAAAAAAAGGCGAAAAGAGCATTCAGTGTTCGTTTTGTAGTGAGCCATTACCGAAGCAGCACAAAGCCCAAACAGCCAGAGTGGCCCTCGAGCTCCTTCTTCAGGAACCACACTCAGCATAGCATCTCAGCATCAAGCTGCCACAGGTTTGAACTGTGTCTATGAACACCTGTGCTTTATCTAGATTTATTTTGTGCATTCGTTAGCAAGATGTGTACTCATAAGAGAGCTTATAAGAGTGTTATGATTAGCGTAAAACTGGACATAATTAAGCGTTTCAATCACGGTGAACGAAATGAAGACGTGTAAGTTAATGGTAACGGCTTCTTTATACCATTTCGTCTTATGAAAGGTTTCATAGGAATGCTCTACTTTCTGATAGCAGAGGGACATGTACAATGTGAAATGAGCCTTCAATAAATGAACCTGAAAAATAGAAAGGTTTTAGGTTACTGATTTCCAAGAGGTCTGTGACCTGAAGAGAAGCCCCAGGCAGAGCCTCAGCACTGGCTCAGGAACTCTTACCGAGACTCTTGAGTAAAGTTTTTACACAGACAGCTTTTCTGTACTTATTTACATAGTCTTCATGGCCCATTAATCCAATTATTTCCCTCCTTGTTAGGAGATGGCATGGAAAAACTCATAATTAGTGCAGTAGCTTGTGTTCTCACTTAATTCGTGATTTATGTTAGTTTTAAATTAAGACTCATTTACTTCTATTGTTATAGCACTCGATTTAACAAAAAATAAACTTAACTATCATGTCCCTTTTATGATTTTGTTAAAGTAATACATCTGAAGCAATAAGAAACATTTCTTGATGTTTAATTTCTTTATTATTTTCATATAAGGAGAGTATTTTGTCCTTTCACTTGATAAATGTTGTTCAAAGTCTCTTTATAAATCAGTAAATGAGAAATCCATGAGCTTATTAAATAAAAATGTATTTTAAATTTGAAAAGTAAAAAAAAAAAAAAAAGAAATCTGGTGAGTAGATTTATATTTATGAGGCTGCAGTTGGAATTAATATTTAATTCACATTTGTGAGTAGCCACTATGCCCCCTAGCATTTCAAGAAGGCCTGTAGAGTACAGTCAAAGGTAAACCCCTAATGGTTATATAGATTCCATCATCACTAGATAAGATGACTATTATATACAAAACTAATTAAAAAGACCATACACAGCTGTGTAATTAGGAATTGGGTTTGTGGCTTTAGGTCCTATAGGAATTCAGAAACAAAAGAGAGAAAAGTCAAATAGAGCTTGAGCTGTGTTGGAGCTTTATTCCTTGGGAGAGCAAGGACTTCGGTTAGGTATTAAAGGATGGCTACCATTTGGTTAATCAGAATAGGAGGGTCAGGTATTCTAGGAAAAAAAAAAAAATTTTGGGAAGGAATCTGGCTTGTGCTCATGAGGACTGTAAAACACCGGTCTTGGTTTGAGATTGCGAGAAGGGTTGGAGTAGAGAATAAAGCTAGGCCAGTGGGATGACCACACAGAGAGTCTTATATAATTATAAATATATACACCAAAGAGAGGAGACTGAATGTTCTACGTGCAAAGAACCTCTAAATGCCAGACATTTGAAGCTGCTTTAAAAAAAAAAAAAATTTCAACACTCCAATTCTCCACCTGACATTTATTCTCCTTATGTTGTTATTTTTTTCCATACACCTATCACCATCTGACATAATGCATATTTGCTTGATAACTTGCTTAGCATCTGTCTCTTCGTGGTGGGCTGTGAGCTCCATAAGAGCCAGGACGTCACTGCTTTAGTCCCAGGATTTAAAAAAACACTTGAGAATGTAGCAGTCATTCAAAATCTGTCGACTGAATTAACACAAAAGCTGAAAGGAGTTACTGAGATAACTTTGCGTATGTAATTACACAATCCACTTTAGACCAACCATCCTGACTGCATTTAGAAAGAACTACAAAGCAGGGACATAAAATTAAATTTGAGGGCTCACAATCAGACTCTCATAGACACCTATCCTTTGTTCAGGCTCTTCAGAGTGTTAGTTGTGGTCAGGGCAGGGGATGTAGACATCTATAATAATGGTATGAACTGACTTATGAGGCCACTGGAAGCTTTTCTCAGGGCTAATTACTTAAGAAATAAGGACCTATCAACCATGACAGAAATTGCTACAAGACAATATCTTTATCTTACTCTTAGGATAAGGAAAAAAAATAATACTTTAACAAAGGCTCATAATAGATATATCCACAAAATCAAAGGATAGCTCCTGCCCACCCCCAATCTTGACTTCTACTTTAAAAAGAGATTATATTGTCATTATGGTGTTGCCCATTAGGTACTTACTTCATCCATACATGTCTTTATTTCAAAGAACTTTTCTTATGACTCCTTCTATGTTCAAGGAAAATAATCTTGGTATTTAAAAAAAAAATGCCCTGGTTAGTCCTCTTAGGAAATAGGCCAACTTCAATTTTGTTGTGGGTTTCAAAAAATCGTATTTGCCTATATTCATGTTTCATTTTTTGAAAATGGCAATAGTTCCTAACCCCTGTTATTTATTGGGGAAAAAATGGTGAGCTATATTTACTTTAGAAGTGGAAAACAAATTGAGATAACCTTATAACCACCACAAAATATATTAAAAAGTTAGTGTCTTCTCTCTCCTTTAAACACTGAACTTTTTGCACATTTTTATGTTTTCTCTGAGAACTTTAAAATGCAGGCTATTTTCTAGGATTGTTAACATCACTAATTGAAGCCAGACCTATATGCTATTATAGCTATCTGACCAGCAAATTATTTTTATGCTCAGTTAATCTTTTCCAATAGTGAGAGTAAAACACATTTCTTACACACACATTCAGGAGCATGAAAATTTAGAATAGTACCAATTAGTCCAGTATGAATTTTGCTAATATTTTTCACTGAAGTGGGAATCAGTTAAATAAACATTAGCCATCTGCTCATTTTTCCTGGTTGTATGTTATGTGACTCTAGAGTGACTGAAGATTTTTCTCCTTAACAAAAATTTAGAAATAAACAGAGCATAAAAAATACCAGTATTATTAAACAAACAAAGTACAGGCAAAAAACCTTTGTCACGCATATTCACTGTTATATCTATCAGTGAATTAAATCAGGCCAAGGA
The DNA here is from genome assembly GCF_000325575.1 of Pteropus alecto. Taxonomy (NCBI): domain Eukaryota; kingdom Metazoa; phylum Chordata; class Mammalia; order Chiroptera; family Pteropodidae; genus Pteropus; species Pteropus alecto. The sequence goes on along the minus strand of NW_006431915.1, from coordinate 6,539,050 downwards.
GCTGTGTGTGTTGGATGGTAGGGTAAGATAAAACGAGTGTAAGGAAGAGGAGACACGGACTTTGCAGAGCCTCACAACAAGGAATTTATGGAGTCTGCATGTTTATCAAGTTCTCAGATAATTCTAATATAAGTGTGGTCATGCTTTGAGAAATTGTGCCTTCTCTCTCCCTGTCCCTGCAACGCCTAGAAAATGACTCTTTCAAAGAAGCCTCAACTCAAGCCCAGCCTCATTTACAGTATTGGCTGCCCTGCTGGAATAGTGGATTTTCTGATCTGAAAATTTTTATTTCCCAGGCAGAACCGTTGCTTCATAAATACATACATACATACATACATACATACATACATACATACATACATACATACATAAATAAATAGATAGTAAATGGTTAAATGATTTCTGATTCAGTGAAAAATACTATCAAAAATCAGACTCATGGACAATGGACTAGTGGTTATCAGAGGGGAGAGGGGGAGGTGGAGGAGGAAAATATAAAATGTTAAAAAAAATCATATTAGACTAACTAGTATTATCATTTGACAAAAGAATGAACAATTAATGAGTTAAATTATTATTTCCCTCTGAAACCCACTGAGTTCAGACCTTCAACAGTTTCCCTAATTGCCAAAAATAATTTCTTAAAGCTAATTTCATTTGGTCCCTTTTAGGACACTTGACATAGGTAGTATAGTAAATGGTTAATCGCTCCAGCTTTGCCAGCAGG
>NW_006431915.1:6468699-6537969 GCF_000325575.1 Pteropus alecto | reverse complement strand
CCAAATCCCAGCTCCGCCACTTGAACCAGCTATGTGAATCTATGTGAGCTTTTTAAACTTAGGCCTCAGTTTCTTCAATTGTAAAATGGGCATACAAAATAATAACTGTATCTATCTCTTAAGCGTTGTATGAGTATTGATTACGATAGGAAAGCAAACCACTTAGCTCAGTATTGGGCACATAAATCATCTAGTTCAACTCTTTAAATACATCAGTGCTTAGAAATGTGTTCCCACCAATGAAATCAGTCTATTTCACCTGAGTTCTTCCTCTATGGATGCCTTGATCTGTAGCAAATACTCGCTAATTCTTCTAAGCCAGATCTACAAACGTTACCGATGTTTGTTAGGCATTTGTGCATAACTGAACATATCCTGTTGCAAAAATAAGTAAACAACTGGAATTAATATCTACACCTAAAATAGCTCTTAGGAGACCTTCCATTCCACATGACCTAGAATCCTATGATTTGACAAGCTTATTGTGTCACTATAAGAAGAAACCTTACAGTGACTGTGTGAATTCAGTATAGTGCTAAACAAGGGTATAATCATAGAATTCTTCTAAGACTGTTTTAAAATTAAATTAAGAAATTGAGGGTTTCTCAATTGCTTCCCCACTTAAAAAGAGCCCAGGTGTAATTTAACAAGCCTTGCAGTCAGTTCTGCTAGCTAGGGACAGCTCGAGGCTAGCCACATTTGCTTAGAAGGAAAAAAATTCAAACACGTTTCTCATATAAAGGAGATGCAACAAAAATAAGACACAAAAAGGCAAAAATGAGACCAGATGACAGGAATGAATGAAAACTAGATGAAGCTTCTCAAATCTCAAACTTAATTTCAAGTCACAGAAAAGAAATTAAGCATTCAGAAGGCAAAAGAATAGAACGAGAAAGTAAATATTGTACTACATTAATCACAATAAGAAGCACTTTCATCTTGGCCAAAATATATTTTAAATCAACTTTAGAATGTGGCTGCGTTTTCAGGCTTAGCAGCATGAAACCCACATGACTGTAATTAATGTAATAAATCATGCTGTGGAATTTTCTACAGAATGTGACAGTACTCATTGATATATTGCTTATTAGAGACTGCAGAGATTTCTCCTCCACTTTTTTGTTATTCTGCCAGAGATACTGAATCAAGAGTACCTTCTGATATGAAGTATCTGCTGCTGGTGTAATACATAAAATACATAGTGAGCTGCTGCCATTAGGTTTTCCAGATGTGACATTTACATATTCCAGTTTCGGTCATAAAGACAGTTTTGCACACATGGCTCTCCTTTTTAGTTTATTCTCTAATGACTCCATTACTATGTAGCACAGAATACTATTAAAAGGGCATTGTTTCATCAACCTAGATGTGTTCTTGCATTGTTTTCAACGTCTGACTCTTAAAATTTTACTGAATGTTAAATCATTTTCAGAAGTAAAAATTAGTCCTTACACAGTTCAGGAATTTAGCCATGGCTGCATTTCACCTCAGTGAGTTTACACATCCTTAAATATACTTTGAATAAATATCTTCTTATTTAGAAATGTCTGAAGTTTTAAAAAGATAGTTAAAGGGTGACTATTCACAAGAGGAAAAGATTATTTCCTAATAAAATTTCTCATTTTCCATAAAATACATGTTTAATATAAAATTTTCCCCAGATAATGAAGCAAAGCTGCCTATAATTTATGGTCCAAAAATAGCCATTGGATACATTTTGGTATATACCTGATTTGAAATTTTAATTATAATATTATTCTATAATCACCAAGAGTCTAGTCCATTGCATCTTAACTATACGCTTCAATTTTCTTTTGTGATTTATTTTTCTCTGGAAATTTGCTTTGTTTTAGTTTTATGTTCAAAAAGAAAACTGTTAACACAGTAATGCCTAGATAAGTTACTATTTCTGACATATTTCTTTTGATCACCTGAAATGATAGACTTTAAGGCTTGAATAAGAATTTGGCATTGGACTTATTATCTGTTAGTGACACAGAAATTCCTTTTTTAGGTACTGAGAATTCCCTATGTCCAGTATTGTCCCCAAACTGTTCTCCACACAGCAGCCTGAGTTTTCCCAAAAGAAAGCAGAGGACGTGAAAGTTATCTTTTTTCTTTCTACAAACTGTATTTGCATAGTTGCTTCAATATTCAATAAAAATATATTTAGCACTACCACATGGTAGGCATTGTTTTAGGCATGTCTGCTTGTTTCCTCAACTGTTAAACGCTTTCATCACCTCTTTTTGGGACAATTAGAAATAAAAGCAGATAGAGATTGGGACTAGAAAAGAAAGAGTAAAAACTAGAATTTTTGCCAACGAAGTTTTTGAAGAAATTAAGAAAAGTGAGGTCCAGGTCCTAAAACAAGACTTTTAAGTGCTAATAAGGAGGATGCTGAAACGTGTAAAGGAAGCATCACCATGACAAGTGAGCCCCGTGGTTAAGAGCATGAACTTGGGAGCCAGACTGCCCAGGTCAGAATCACCCTCTTACTGCATGACCTCCAGCAAGTTCAATCATTTGAGCCTTAGTTTCTTCTTCTGTAAAATGGAGTTAATTATAATCCTAACTTCAGAGGGTTGTGAGAACTGAGTTCCATGAATAATTAGTGAGATAATAAGCACTCTATAAGTAATATTTTTATTGCTATTTGGCATTCAGCATATGACCCTGCCCACTGAAGAGTTTAGAAGTAAAATAATCAACATTTGTTAACAGTTCATCAGCATGTCAGTCAGAACTGAGTATTTAATATTTAAGGAGCACTTTTCATAAGTTTGCCAAAATTCTACAGCTTCAATGACTGAGAACTCAAGCACAATATATGATGTAGCATCTGATAGATTTGAAATGAAATGCTATACCACAGTAGAAATAGTTATAACAAACTTGATTAGAAACCATTTCTTCCTTTAAATTTGCATTCAATTTATAGGACTGCATATCTTAATGAGTAAAGATCAAAATGTGAAGGCATCTCTTACTGAAATGCACAATACTTTCAAAAACACAAAAGAATTATTAATCAACTTGAAGCAAAAGACGTATGGCACATAAAGCAAAGGAAAACAACATAAAAAGGGAAATGCATAAAACTCTAATAAATTACCTCCTTTTCTGAGTTAGGCTATTAATATTCATTAAATTTCATCTAGGAAGTAATAACCTAATGGATAGGAGGATGTTATTTTCAGTGAATAACAAAACATATTTTTGAAAAGTTCACTATACAATAATCATTTTTCTCTATTGGTTAGCTTCCTATTACTCATTTGTAAGTATAGGCAAAACAGGAAAATAAAGCTTTTTTCTTAACAATGAGATGCCGTTAAATTATTATTACATAGAATAACAGCACACTTTTACTTTGTTCAGAAATGCTACCAAAAAATTTTAGGAAAACAATTACTATTACATAGAATAATTTAGCACAGTAATTATAAATGTAAAAGATGCAGAAGAAACCAAGACCAGATTTCTGTCTTGTGTTCTTAAATGTGAACAATTAGACTAGGCATCAAGAGAAACCTGGCAGCATTAAAGAGAAGGATAAAGAAAAAGGAACAAGAGAACTGAAGGAAAAGATAATTCAAGGACAGAAAAATTTTTTTAAAAACCTCCTAATTAAAATTCTCAAAGAGATTTGAGAGTTTATCATAAGTATAATCCTTAGAAAAGGAACAAATGCTAAAGGAAAACTTTTAAAAAATCGTATTAGAGAAAAGAAACTTTTAGCAATTTAAAGACTCAAAGTTTATTTTCCACTTATCCATTCTCATGAAATTATTTGATGGACTCCAGCAAAATGAGGAAAAAATAGAGGGAAACAAAATCTAGGGAACAGTGGATACAACCCAGGGGAAACCTCAGGGTACGAGAGCTACCTCAGGCTCACATTAAATCAACTAGTCCAGATTGCAGTAGGCAGACTGAAGACCCAACATGGTTATCTTGAGAGGACCACAGAGACATGATAAGGGCACACTGCTATTTTGTTAACAAGCGCTATTATTTTAGGAACACACACACACACCCCGCCCCCATCCCAAACTAGAACAGTACCATGTTTCATTGATTGTATGATGCACTTCACATATTAACATTCCTGAAATTTGTCTCACAATTCCTGGGGATTATAGTTTAATTGGTAGCATGCTTTTTTTCTTTGTGGAACATAAAATAATGGTACATCTTAACAATCAATGACATTTCAGATGCAATGAAATACATTGATAATAATAATACTGAGACATACTTATTGAGGGCTTACTCTCTGTATCAGGAATTGCTCTAAGCTCTTTATATAGATTAAGTCATTTATTCACACAACTGTTTGAAACATTCTCTTTTTGGTGACTAAGAGATCATGAAATTTATCAGGATGGAAAGAAATTCAATCTTAGAACACTAAAAGCTATGAACAATACTTACACTGTCAAAATAATATAAATGGTGTTACTGGTTTTGAATGTTTAGAGTCAACCTAAGGATAAAGCAGAAAAGACTTAGTTACAGCCACAAAAGAGAATGAAAATACTGACAACCTTGTGAAGTTAAGATGACGTAAGAAGGAGGAAGGTGAGAACAGTGGAAGGTAAAGATAGGGACACTGATATCTTAGGTTGAGAAAGCAGATTTCCTCTTTCATTATTTTTAATTTTTCTATTGAGTACTTGTGTATAACAAGCAAATATTAGAAAGGTAATGAAAGAGTTAAATCATTCATTACAAGGAGTCTGTAGATATTTCTGAAATTGACAAATCAAGGAAAAATTAAGAAATAAAACAAAAGTATATAATATTGTTCAGCAATATTATTTTATTGATTGCCACATACACATATCACCTTGATAAAAATAAAGAAAATTGAAGAAGACAATAAATACTGTTTTTGTCTAAGAAATCAATCCTGTAGTGTTAAGGCAGTATTGAAGAATCAGCCTGATATGTGTAACATAACTTAAGTCAATAAACTAAGGTGCATCACACATTAAATCCGATTTACTTGATTGCAAATCTGATCACTGTTCTTACCTAAAATAAAGCTTTAAATCATCTTATAGTCATAGAGGCATAATTTATCATTTTTGCCATGTTATATAAATACTTCTTCTGAGTCTAATACATTCTTGGGAACACATGTCATTAGTTACATAAATGAGATCTAGATTGAAAGAGAAATTATGGCTGGGCCTAAAATATAGTGGATCACCTGCACTCTGCCCATCCCTGCTGAGACCCAAGATGGTCATGAAACTCAGGGAGGAGATGGGGGAGGCTGCTGCTTCTCTGAGGAAGAGAAAAAGGGATGATGGGACACTGAAGCTAAGACTTCAGTGTTCTGACACCGATTTGTCTGCTCTGGATTGTACATTATTTCATCTTTTCATATCACAAAGAATACCAAAACCTAGCAAATCAAGGTCAATGCCTCTTCTATTCTGAACTGCTTCCTGGCTTCCTAGTAGTCTTAGTCAACTCCAAATTCATTGAAAGAAAATTATATCCTGAGGTTTATAGCTATTTGTTAGTCTGCCGAATTTGGGTACATATTGCAAATTTGTAAGACTCAATTCTATTTAGGCGAACCTCTAAATACATGTAAGTAACAGTTTTTACTTCATTGGTATAAGAGAAAAATGCTTTTGTTTTAAAGAAATAGTTAACTGGGAAGACTTTCTTGTGAAATATTAAAACAAGTGATCATAAGGATATGCAAGCATTGAAGAAACAGCTAAAACTAATAATTTCTCTGAAAATTATGCATTTGTACAACAGAAAGTAATTAGCTTAATTTTCTATTTTTGCCTTTCAGAAAACTATCTTTTAATTCTAAAAGATAGGTCACTAGTTGTCTGCAAAAATAAGCAAGATTACGATGTTAATATAAATAAGCTCATGTTATTTTTAGCTGAGTAGAAAGTGTTTCAAATAAATTATGATGTGGAATGGGTTGCCTGTAGCCTTTGCACATTTAATGTCCAGCTAAGAAAGACTCACTTTTCATGTATCATTGTGGCTTAATTTATTCATTTAACCACTTTTAGCCATATATCATCCTAGAAACAGCCTTAATAAATGTATTATCTAAAGGCAATCAATTTAGTTTACAAAGTCATTCACAGTTGAACAGTATCTTGGTTCACTTTTTTTTTTTAATTGGGGATGTTTTGAGAGAGGAAGTATTACATCTTTGTCCCATTAGAGTGTAAGCAGTATGATTATGGCATACTTCAAAATTCCTAACACTGCTCTGTGCTTTACACAGAGAGAAATATGACTTCACTGTAGATATTTATGTGGCGAAGACCTTTTGGTGTTACCTAAAACAGTGTTGTGCCTTTGGACAGAGACTATGAGGATGGTAACAGAGATCCCAAGAGGCTAAACACTCAGAGGTCATCAAGGTCCGTACTTCCTAACTTGTGAAACATCAACCTCTGGCTCCTCTCCAGTGACTTTACGGTTGCCTCATTTGAGTAGTACTGTCATTTCCCATTTGGATTACCGTAATACCTGATAAAATAGCTCATGTCCCAGTCTCTACTCTCTCACTGCTACCAGTATGTTCTTCTAAGATAATGAACTGTGTCCCTCTACTATCCACATAGGACATTTCTGACATTATAACACACATGCACAGACAGCTCTCGCCCAACTTTCCAGCAGCAAATCGGACCCCTTTGAAATCTACTTGCAAGCCACACTCCTTGCTTCCCTAAGTAGTCTGCATACGTCTATGCTCTAATGTCTTTGCTTGTGTTGTTCCATCAATCTGAAATACCCTTCCCTGTGTCCTGGCTGAGTCTACTGCTCCTCACATTATGTGCCACTGCACTTTATATAGCTCTCTGTACCCACTTGGAGCTGGAGTTGCTGTTCTGTCTGCCTCTTTCTCTAAACCATGATATTCTGTGGCAGGGAATTTGACACTCATCTTTGTATTTTCATCAGTCCTGTCATATAGCTGACTCTGAAAAAATGTCTGATAAACTGAAGTGCAAGTGATGTGTCCAGATGCTCAGTAGAAAAAGAGCCTAAGACATGTCTCCCTGCACCTGACACAATGAATTCTTCTATTAAACTGTGGGTCCTTTTAAAAATGATTCTTGGAAAAAAAAAAAAAAAAGATGATCTCTTTAGGATATACTCTAGCAGCCTAAACTCTGGATATGTGATAGATATGACCTGAAAATGAAAGAAGGGGAAGCAATCAGTGGTTTAGAGGCTATTCCTACACCAAGATTGGCAGAGGAGGGACCATCGTGCAGAGCAGAGACTCTATCCCTCTTAGTTAATAAGTATGAAACCAAGTTTCTTCCTATTGTAACTCCAAGCAAATTATCTAGGTTTTTTTTTGTGTATGTGTGCCTTATTTCCCAACAATAAAATAAAGGAAACAATCTCTTTCTTCATGGAATTCATGCAGTGTTGATCCTGGAAATAAAAGTGCTATATAGATAATAGAGGACATTTTGTTTCTGTGTTTTTTTATTTATTCCAGCAGTACTGAAAAGAAATTCCCCATGACAGCATCCCATCATAATCATAGGAGGAAAGCCACGGTATTGAAATTTGTTAAGAATAATTCTCAAATTCTTTGTCCATAAACAAGTACACTGGAAGACAATGTAAAGTTTTGCTTTCTTACAATAAAAAACTCCTCTATATTCAGTAATAACAATAACAATGTCATAATGCCCTCATCCTATAAATATTCCACCATCAATTATTTGCTTTGCAGTCTATATTTTAAAAGTAATCACATTAAAATATACAGAAAAGTATACAGAATATTAAAGTATGCTTACCATGAGCCAGAGGATTTTTTATATATTAATTTCTTACATGAAAACCCTATAGAATCGATACGTTTTCTTCATTTTACAGCTGAGAGAGCTAAGCCACAGAGAGGTTAAGAAACTTGCCAGCATTACCTATAAAATGAATGGCAGAGGTGGGATTTGAATCCTGATAACTATGTGTCTGGATTTCCATAATTAAGCACTGAGCTTATATTACCTCTTATATAACACAAACCCATGCTCCTGTCATTCCGATTTAACAAGTTAAATTTTGTCATATTTTTTACATGTTTTAAAAAGAAAATGTTACAGATACAGTTCAAGTTTCCTGTGTACCCATTCTCATGCCCCCTCCTCCCCAAAGGTAACCACTATCATGCATCTGTTGTGTCTCCTCAGTCCACGTTTCATAATTATGTGTGTTGTGTGTGTATGTGTGTAACACACAATACGTAGTAATTTTCTGAAGGTATAGTACTCTATTATTCTGCAACTTTGTTTTCAAGATTTATCTACATTAATAAATACAGATCTGGTTGACACACATATTCCATTGAAAAACATATCACAATTTATCTATTTCTCTATTGACAAACATTGAGGTTGTTTGATTTTTTTCCTTGTTACCACAAAGTTGCAATGTACACCCCTGCACATTTTCACTTTTTAGGTACATATACATATATATATATATATATATATATATATATATATAGAGAGAGAGAGAGAGAGAGAGAGAGAGAGAGACAGAGAGAGACAGAGACAGAGACAGAGAGAGAGAGAGAGACAGAGAGATAGACAGACACGTTTCTCTAGGGCCTAAAAATTGAAATTCTAGGTTATATAATATGTACGTATTTAACTTTATTAGATTTTGTAAATTGCTCTCCAAAGTGGTTGTACCAATTTATACTTCCACTAACATGTTCCTATTTTCCCATACTTTCTACAAGGATAGTAAAAATAACTTTTTGCCTTTCTGATGGTACTTTATTGTTGTTTTAATTTGCATTCCCCTGATTACCAGTGAGGCTGAACATTTTTTTCATATGTTTATGAACTATATGGGTTTCCTCTTATGAGAAATGCTTCTTCATTTCCTTTGCTCATTTCTCTTTTGGATTATTTGACCTTTTTCCTGCTGTTTTTTTTCAAATCTTTATATATTCTGCTTATGCGTATTTCTGGTTATGCACACTGAAATCATTTCACAGATTGTTGCTTATCTTTTAACTTTGTTTATGATATCCCCTGTCCTGGATAAGATTTTTATTTTAAGGCTCTGAGCATTTTCAATTTTTTCCTTTATGGTTTGTGCTTTTTGTCTCATGTTTAAAAAACTCGTCCTGACACCAAAGCCATTCTACAATATTTCCATCAGTTTTAAGTTTTATATTTCCATATTTATATCTTTCAATGAGATTTATTTTCATGTCTGATGTGAGGTGAAGATCTAATTTTATTTTGTTCCACATGAGTGACCAATTATCCCATACCACTCATAGGCTAGTCCGTCCTCCTACTGATTTGTGATGACATCTTTCACATACAGTTCCCATACGTGTGTGTAGGTGTGTTTGAGTTCTCTATCCTGTTCCATTGCTCTATTTGTCTATCTTTGTGTCAGACCATTCCATTTTAATTCCTACAGATTTATAATAATACGGTATATATAAGTTATAATGGGTTTTCATTATTGCCTTGGTAAAACTGTCTTTGTAAAAACCTAAATACTTTGAAAAGACATAATAATATAGTTGATTCTTTATCTTTTTTAACAGAATGACTGTACTTAATCACATATCCCCCCTCCCCATACCTCTCCATCAGTGTCAAAAACAAAGCTAAAAATCACTATTTTAAGACCAAGGCTTTCTCTTTCCTAAGAACGGCATTGCAGGAAGGAAGGAGAAAAGTGCTGACCAGCCAAGGGCTAAAGACCACCATCCCCAGCTCTTTAAGTGCATCATGATCACAGGCTCTCTACTGTACATGATAAAACCTGAGATAACCCCAACCACCACCCTGAGAGCTGCCCTTTGATTGACCAGGGGGAAGGGCTTTGCAACACTTAGGGGAGAGAAGATCCTATGACACTCAAGTAGGAGAGTCAAGAGCTGGTGATCTTCAAGTAGAGAAATAATGAGGCCTGTGATACTCAGCAGAAGGATGGCAGGTAGCCTCCAAAAGGCTATGGGTAAGGGTGCTGACAGGTCAGATCTGAAAAGGCTCATGGTGTTGTTACACATTAGGGATCTATAACTTCATCAAGGTTTTGACTTGTTCTCTCTTCCTATGACAGTGCAGTCCCTTATCATAATGGAGGAGGACTGATTTCTTCACTGCCCAATTAGGTGAATCAAGGAATGAAACAGGATTATCGCTTTAGATGATGTTGTTAACATCAAGCAGTAAGTTTCGGGAACTCCTGGAACCAGGTACATAATTTTTCCCTAAGATATGTTCTTGTAGTTAATTATCATCAACACAATGGCCATCTGTGTACTACGTGCAAGGCACTGGGATTAAAGAGAAGGGTCCTGTAAAGTTCCATTAAAGTCTCCCTCAGTATTACCAGAGAAGGGGAACAAGAATAAATTAGGTAAAAGCATCTAGTCCATTAACTTTAAGAGGCCTAATAAAATAAAGCATGCTTCCTTTCACAAGATCTCACCAAACTACCCACATTGTCACCACTACCAATGGCAACTCAAGGGTGAAATTATGCAAGGAGAAAGAGAAATGGAAGGGAAGAAGGAAGAAAAGAAATGAAACATATTAGGCAATACAAAATGTCAGTGTCCAGATTCCTAACATCCTCATTTGGGCTACCTCCTGGTGATTTTGCTGTTCAATCCCTCTGTCACACGAGATCAAATTTAGAAATGGTAAAGAAGTAAAAACAGATTGCTTCAGGAAATAGTATCATGTGAATTGACTTGGAAAAATTTACACCTACGAGAAAACTAATAATTCAAAATTAACGTTTTAATGAATATTCAATGCCGTGGTAAGAAGTTCCAATGGGAACAACTCTTATTTCCCAGAATTGCCCTTAAAGCCCTGGGTGGAAAACAAAGACACAAGTACCTCCTTCTCCCATTCTAGGTTCAGGAAATGTGTCACCTATAGGGCTAACCCCTCCCTACAATGGACATAGATCAGCAAAAACTCCCACTGGGAAGGGAGGAAAGGTTTAGTGTAAGGAGAAGCTATCTCTACCCCCACCATCCTATGAGTGGCTTGTATAGTTTGAACAGCAAGAGAGCGCACAATATGGGACATCATGGTACCAGTGCTTACTCACCAAAGGGATGTCAATTATTTAGCTGAAAGTATGAATCTAGTGGCAAGTAGAAAATTATTTTATTTTTCATAACCTAGAATAGATTATATTCCTCCAGATTCTTTGTTTAAAACAATGAAAGCCCACTCTAGCTAGTTTAGACCAAAAAAGAACTTAATAAAGGCCACAGAATTTCCTGGAACACCAGTAAATCAGGCTTGGAAGTGTCTACAAATAATGCCCCAACCACACCAGATTCAGTCTGGTAGAGTAACAACCCAGCTACCAAAACTCTAGCTTGGGTCTCTAACTCTGAAACTACTATTGGAATATTGTTCCTGCTGCCTCTAGAAACTGACTGCTATTTTGCAAAACATTCTTCCAGGTACTTCTGATTAGAGTCTGGTGTGAGTGCATTCCACTGGCAAAGACTAAGGTCACAAGACTGTGCCCTCACTGAAATGTAAGCTTGGAAAGCAAGTTTACTGGTGTTCTTTTATTAAATTTTTTTTCTGCCTAAACTAGCTAGACTGGGCTTTCATTGTTTTGAACAAAGAATTTGGAGGAATATAACCTCTGATCCTAGTGGGAAAGTACAAATGCACAAAGAATGAAATTCTCCCACACAGAAAGTGTTCAGAGTACTGGGTGGCCAGATGAAATAACAATGTGCCTTAGAATGTGGATTCTGCACTCCCCAGATTACTGCTTCTTACGCTTCACTGTGCATACAAATTACCTGGAGATCTTATTAAAATACGAATTCTGATTCCGTAGGTCTGGGGTACAGCCTGAAATTCTGCATTTCTAATAAGCTCTCAGATGATACTATATTTTAGTAGAGGAGTGGGTGTAAGTGCATTAAACTGAAATCTACTTCACAGTTTAAGAGTATTGAGCACCATCTAATAATGGCAACAGTGATAATGAAAATAAATATGGTGGAAACTATTATTTATTAAATGTTTATCAATAAGTCAGGTACATTCTTTAGTGTTTTACCTGTATTTTTGCATTTGGTCCTCAAACTACACCACTCTTTTTCTCTGGATGGATTTTTGTTTTGTATAAAATATAATCAAATAGTAAAAATCAGAAAAAGATAATCAATAAAAACAGAATTGAAAATCTAGACATAGACCCAATTATAAACAAAATATGGTACACAATTCAATTCATTGGAGATTGAGAATTAGTCAATAAATGATGTTGGAACATTTGACTACCTGTAAAAATATTGAAGTGAGGTTCCACCCCCAAATATATTATAATTGTAGAGTTAAATGTGAAAAAACAAAGGAGACAAAATGGGAGAAGAAAAAAAGAAAACTAGAAAAGAACCAGAGGAAAATATAGGTAAATATTTTTCTCATTCGAGGAAGGGAAATAATTTCCTAAGCAAAATACCAAAGGCAGAAAAGATGACAGTAAGCTAGACAGATAGAGGTAGAAAGAACAGCCTTCAAAAAATTAGGAAAACTCATACCTCAAAAAATACCACAACTTAATAGCAAAAAATCCTAAATAATCTGATTTAAAAATGGGTAGGCAATTTAAATAGACATTTTCCCAAAGATGACATAGATATGGCCGACTGGTACGTGAAAAGATGCTCTACATCATTAATCATCAGGGAAATGCAAATCAAAACCACAGTGCGATATCACCTCACACTTAACAGAATGGCTATTATCAAAAAGAGCAGAAATAACGAGCGTTGGTGAGGATGTGGAGAAAAGGAAACCCTCGTGCACTCCTGGTGGGCATGTAAACTGGTGCAGCTGCTATGGAAAACAGTATAGAGGTCCCTCAAAAAATTAAAAGCAGAACTACCATATGACCCAGCAATTCCCCTTCTGGGTATTTATCTGAAGAAAATGAAAACACTAATTCAAAAAGATAAACGCACCCCTATGTTCATTATAACGTTATTTACAATAGCCAAGATATGGAAACAATCTAAGTGTCTACGGATACATGAATGGATGAAGAAGATGCGGTGTGTGTGTGGGTGTGTGTGTATGCAATAAAACATTATTCAGCCATAAAAAAGAAATGAAACCTTGCTATTTGTGATAACATGAATGAACCTCAAGGACATTACGCTAAGAAAATAAGTCAGATAGAGAAAGACAAATACCAAGTGATCTCTCTCGTATGTGGAATCTAAAATACATACATATATTTTTTAAAAAAGCTCACAATACAGAGAATAGAATGGTGGTTGCCAGAGGTAGCGGGGTGGAGGCTGGGAGAAACGGGTGAATTGTTTTTGTTTTTCTTGAAATAAATTGAATTTTTTAAATTTTGGATATTAAAACACTCTAAAGAAAAAAAAATACCATCGAAAAAATTAAAGATTAATTAAATGTATTTCCAACATACATTATATGTATTTCCAATATACATGGTAGACTATGAGTTAATATTTCTAATATATAAAGAATAAAATGATCTATTAGAAAAAGATAAAGATGTATATTTTCAAAAGAAAAAACATATTACAAATCTGATCAGCAAAAGTTGATTGCTTGCTACCATAAAACTTCTTATATAAGAGCTGATTAATAAAAGGGGTCCTTGTACTAATTATGTATCATAAGTGGTGTGTACATGTGTATATTTGAGAAATATACACATACACATACAGACCTAACTCATGATGTAATAGAGATTTAAAATTATGACAAATGTCCAAATTAAAAACTTCAAAAAATTAATGGAATCTAAATTACTAGGAGATAGTTGATAATTCTTCTAATAACATATGTTCTCTTGTTACTATTTGCCAAGTTCTAGGTTGAGCAATATGACAAAATTGACATGAAAATTAATGTTATCCACACCTTGATTAATATTTTATAACTTTGTGAGTTTAGTTCTGAACAGAAATAAGGACGATTTTCCACTGAGGGGAATAAAATTTAAATGGCATCAGTAAAACTAAACAAAATGGAACAATTTCTCTTTGTTTCTGGCTTACTCAATAGCCATTTGTCAAATTATTTATTTAAAAAATATTATTCAAAGATATGTACTATTTCTGCAATGATTTGATACAGACCCAAGCTTATACAGCATCTGTTTTAAATGTACCTGATTCTGCATCCAGTTATTTCTTTCAGAACCTCTCTTCTTTGCCTAGTCCCAAGTATGCTTTACATATTAACTATGCAAGGTCCATCTGTACATATTTATACACACATATTTAGATGTGCTGAATTCTAAATTTTTCATATATCTATGTTTAGAATAGAAACTATTTATTATACACATACAAAACAAATAAAACTTTAAGTACAACCATTTAAGTACAACTGTAAATAAATATGCAAATACAAATAAATAAAACTTTTATAGCACAAAGCATAGTTTGGACTCTGTTAACTTTATATATCTCTCCCAATAGAAAAATGTCAATCAGATTTTTATTTGTCCCATTGATGTTTCTAATCCAAATAGTGTTTCTCTAAAGCTAATAATATCTTAGCAATATGATATTCTTCCACAGAACAAGGGATCAAAATATCAGGATCACTCCTTAGGAAACTCCCATCACCAGTTCTTCAATATTGTTTTTCTTGAAGGTTCAATTCCAAGCTAAACCAATCCTCCCTGTGAGAGTAAAGCCAAATCATAGTTTATGGCTGTATATGTTATGTGCTATCCTTGGCCATGCTTTTTATGGCTATCATAAAAAGTACATTTTCATTGAGAGAAGGAAAAAAAAAAAACTAAAAATAAGTAAGCTATACAACAATAAATAGATTAAAATATTGTTTTCTAATAG
Source organism: Pteropus alecto (assembly GCF_000325575.1). Lineage (NCBI taxonomy): Eukaryota > Metazoa > Chordata > Mammalia > Chiroptera > Pteropodidae > Pteropus > Pteropus alecto. Next base: position 6,523,082 of record NW_006431915.1, on the reverse strand, counting down.
GCTGAATTTATTCTCCAAAATAATTGCATAGCTCATGTCTGGCTTAGTAAAAAGCCTCAATGTCTCATTTACTATCCACTAGGCAGTTGCAAGGAAATCTTGCTTTGCATGGGGCAAGTTTATGGGAGGGTGTGCAATACAAATGACGGTCTTACTAAGCTGTTTTGGTATACTGACCCACTTTGCAAAATACATTTCTGAATTCTACCCTCAAATATAAATTAAGTGAGAATGTAGAAAACCGTAAGCCTAAGTCTCTTATTTCACAAAAAAAAGGGGAGGAGAGACAAATCAAATTCATAATTATTTAAGTGAAAAGGTACTCTTACATCTTACGTGTGGCAAGAATCAGATTTCCTAGTACAAAGACTTTTGCCAGCCTAATAAAGATAACACTGTGTCTAATGAGCCAAAGATCATGTTGTTATTAAATAACTGAAGTAAACCTTGGGGTGGGGGGAAAGAAAGGGAGGGAGGAAGGAACAACTGTGGAATGGAAGAAAATATTTATAAATCACATATCTAATAAGGGACTTAGGATCGGAATGTATTAAGAGTTCTTACAACTCACCAAGAAAAAGATAACCTAATTAGAAAATGGTCAAAGTATCTGAATTTCTCAAAAGATATACACATGGCCAATAAGCACATGAAAAAAATTTCAACATCATTAGCTATTAGGGTAATGTAAATCAAAACCACAATGAGATACTACTTCGCACATCCAGTAGGAAAGATATAACTTTTTTAATAGCAAATACCAAGTACTGTTGAACATGTGTAGAAATAGGAACCTTTGAACATTGCTGGGGAGACTGTAAAATGGTGTTGCTGCTTTGGAAAACAGTTTTGCAGCTCCTCAAAAAGTTAAACAGAGAGTAACCATATGACCCAGCAATTCCACTTCTAGGTAACTGCCCAAGTGCAATGAAAACATACGTCCACACAAAAACTTGTATGCAAATGTTATTAACAGCATTACTCATAATAGCCCCAAAAAGAAAAAACCTAAATGTCCATCAACTGATGAAAAAAAAAATATGGTTATTACCCATACAATGAAGTATTATTTGGCAATAAAAAGGAAAGAAATGCTGATATATGCTACAACATAGCTTAACCTTAAAAAATTATGCTAAGTGCAAGAAGGTCGTCACAAAAGCCTACATAATGTGACTCCGTTTACATGAAATGTGCAGAATAGGCAAATTCATAGATACAGAAAGTAGATTATTGGTTGATAGAGGCTGGAAAGAGGGGAAGAATAACTGCTAATGGGCATGGGGTTTCTTTCTGGGGTGATGAAAATGTTTTGAAATTAGGTAAGTGGTGATGGCTGCACAAGTCTGGATATACCAAAAACCACTGAATCATAAACTTTTCTAACGAGTGATTTTTATGGTATATGAATTACATCTCAAGAAAGCTATTATTTTAAAGCGAAATAAAATGAATAAACTGAAAAGCATAATTTTGAATCAAGATGCGAATATGTGCAATTGTATCTTTTATTATAATACCATGACTGTTTTAGGAATATCATAAATCAAAGATTTCCTTTAGCGATCTTAAAGTTGACAATAACATCGGGGAAGCATATTTGTAAAGCAACTTAATTCTAGGAAGTTACAGGCTAAAGGCACAGGTACCTCAGACTTCTGGGGAAGCTTTTCTCCAAATACATGACTTTCTTGAGAGGGACTAAAATGAAACCAAAATGTGCCACGAATTTCTGTTTATTGTTTCTCTGCATATCTATTCATCTTTTTCTATGTTTCTAACTTCTGGCCTATTAGACTTGAATCATGAACCTAAACTAAAAGCATGACATCGAAACCCCCTTTATATAATAATGATCCAGATTAAATAAGTATTGAATGCTAAAATTACAGAACATAAGAATATTAGAATTACCGATATGGGCCTCATATAATTATTTCCTTTTCCTCTCAATCCATTCCAGTTATTTCAAAAATGTATTCCAAAAACGTAAGCTCAATCTTTTAAATTTTGAGAAGAGATCAAATCCTTCTTTTAGAAAGGCTTGTTGCTTTTTTAAAAACTTGGTTTAAACTGTCACGTCGACTAAAACGAATAGAAATACCAAGCTGGTTCAGACAAATAAATAATAATGGAAAAGCATTAGGTCTATTGTCATTATATGCCTAACCCAACAACATTTTGGCTTCACACAGCAACCAAACACCTTGATACTAATAGGGCAGCATAAAATTTTTTTCAAAAATAACTATATAAAAATTCAGCTCAAGATCAGATACGAACCTTAAATCTAGCAGTGCAATATCAACAGCACAATCCTACAGCTGTCCTCTCAGCCCTAAGGTACATTAACTGGATGGATGGCCTTAATTCAGAATTTCCTTTATAGGATCCCCTGAATGTAATACATTTCACTATTTCTATCTTTCTGAGAATAATAAAGGCCTGAATTATAGCAAACTGAGCTAATGGTTTTAGAAGTGTTGACGGCGCAGAATTCTCTGATGTATGTGAATGAGGGACTCACTGTCACCTCACATGCCATACCTGGTATGCACTGTGCCATGGCCTCAGTGGTTATGGATGGAGCAACTGGGGGCTGCTGCTGACTGGAGCTCACTTCTGGCTCTGTGTTAACTGAGGGAGAAAGGGCTACCTCACAGGAGGAGACCTGGCTGGGCAGGTGGGGCAGGAACTCTTCAGAAGCAACTTGCTCATCCTGTCCAGGCAGCTGCAGGGCAGACAAAGGGATGCTGATCTGTTTGTTAGGATGGGATGTGCTCACGGGCATCTGCATGGCCACCTGCTGGTTGGTGCCATGAGCACCAGGGGGTCCTCTGTTTGGTGAGGCCAGAGATGCCCTGGCAGTCTTCTGGACAACTGGTCTGGACATCACAGAGGGGGATGCAGACACACCATGTGGGTCTAGCTCTGTGCTGATGGCAGATGTTACATGGGGAATTAGCTTAGCAGACCCTACACAGGAGGGACCAGCATGAGTCTGAGGCTTGGGTTTTGCCATCTGAGTCAAGGAAAGGGCTGGTCCATCTATTCCTCCAGTCAGCTCTGCATTTGCCACGATGTAATAATCTTCTGGAATCTCTTGTTTGATTTTCTTGATGATGACATCACTGCTGCATTCATCAATCATCTGAGCCTGGGAGCCTGAATGGAGAGAAGACGGAACTATGCCAGGCCTTTTTCGAGCAATGCTTTGAGGCCTTTGGGTTTGGGGTTCAAAGTCACTATCCTCATCTGTAACAGAAGACTCACAAACCATGTCAAAGAGGGTGTTTTCATCTTCATATTCTTCAACAGCTTCGTCCAGCTCCGAGGGCTCACTGCAATAAGAGAAGTCACAAGAGTCTCTGGTCCGATTACAGTCTAGCTTCGCTTTCACTGGTCTCCCAGGATACCTTTCAACTGGGCTAGTTTGTGTCTCAGAGGGCACTCCGATTATACTGGGACTATCAGAGTTAAAACTTCTGTTATCCTGGAAACAGACCCTTTCTTGGGACCCAGCTCTGCAAGTAGCTGTCAGTGGCCAATGATAAGCATGGCCAGCACTACAGCCCCACATTGCCGTCAGGTTCCCATGGGAACCTTCAGAAAGCAAGTGTTTCAGGTTAGGAATGAGGCTGCAAATAGTCCCATGGCTGTGGGCCCAGCTGACCAATTTGGACAGATTCTCAGATGAGGTATGAAGGCAATCCTCCATGTTACAGGATCAGCAGTGTCTTTCCTAAAGGGAAATAATCAAAATAAGAAGCCATTATTACCCAAGATATTCCCATATCTCAATTACTTCAATTTCCTTGAACTATGAGCATCACGAAGCATAAAAAAAAATGCACTTCAAAACTGTATCTAGTTAATATTACTGTATATGAGCAGAACTGGAAGAAAATACAACAAAAAGCAAAAACGATTGATGCCTTATGGTTGTGAAATTTGAGAAAATTTTATTAGTTTCCTTTATTGTTATAACAATGCCTGCATAAGAAAAAACAGGGAAAGAAATATAAGAAACAATCAATTAAAAAGAGGCGAGCTTTTTCACGGTACATTTTATGTCTAAAGTCACAAAGGGAAACATTCAGTCAGCCCCTTAATAATAAAATGTGTTTTATTTGTGTTAACCAAGAGGCTGCACTTACGACTTCACCCTCTGTCATCAGAAACTTCATTACTAGAAGCAGAGCCAACAAAGGCTTAGACCCATTCTAGGATGGATGTCAGACAAGGGAGGCCAGCCCTATGCTGGGCACCAGGCAACAGATGATGCAACGGGGAGTCCAAGGAGAGAATGAGGGGCTAAATTTGAAAAATGAGGAAGAAAAGTCTTTAGCAGAGAAGAGAGAACAGACTGAACGGAGAGCCACTAGAGGCTCCTGCAGGGGTCAGCGGCACAGGCAGGCTGTAGACCAGAAGGGAGGACAGGTAGGCTAGATGCCAAATTTTAAGAGCAGGATTTTAAGAGCAGGATTCCCACCTCCTTGCTGTCTGAAATTCCTAAAATACTGCCTTTCATCTCACTAGAGGTAAAAGGTGTGTCTGATGCATTCCACCATCTGAGGTTCCTATACACCCAATGATAACCAACTACCAAAGAGGAGTATATCTTTATTGGGCAGAGGTCAAAAAGAATCAGCTGTTATGAGTCCTTGACTAGGTAAGACTTGAGGACAACAGGATGGACAGGAAAAGCGAAATGGGGCATGTGCAGTCGGCACATGAGCAGAAAGGTCAAGAAAGGCTCTGCCCAAAGGGAGGCCCTAGGGAGAACCGGGCAAGGAGGAACAAGGATGGTGAAATATGGTTCAGTCTGCGCTGGTCATCTGAAGCTGTGGGTGACAAGAGGTGCCTTGCACTTGCAAGGATGTGGGCTCTGTTCTAAGGTGTCAAGATCTAACTATGTGATCTGAGCCTCCATTCCCTACCCAGCCTCCACGGTACTCCATCAGCAGAGTTAGGTAAATTCATATCCTCGGCACCAGCTCCCGCTGGTTGGTGCTATGATGCCTAATGATCTGAGGTAGAGCTCAGATGGTGATGCTAGCGCTGGAGAGTGGCTGCAAATACAGATGAAGCTTCACTCGCCTGCCACTCACCTCCTGCTTTGTGGCCTGGTTCCTAACAGGCCATGGCCGTGGTCTGGGGTTTAGGGACCCCTGCTTTAACATGTTTTGAGGCCTCTGAGATGTGCCTATGTCCAGAGCCAACCTGTCAAGCCTCATTTCCTGCTATCACAGCCTTTTCCCACATTTCTTGTGGTTTTCTCATCTTTAAATACAGTTTCTCACCCACACTGGGCCTCTAAAAACATGTTCTTTGGTTTGATATGCAGCCCTCTTCTTTCTTCATCTGAAAAACCCCTGCAAGACTGAACTTGGGGCCATCTCCCATTGAAGCCTTTCCAGATCCCCTTTCAGCCTCACAGGTTTATTTAGATTCTCTTATCTGTGCATCCATCATTTTGAGGAACTTTGCCTTTGCTGTACTGTTATCACTGACATTCTTGTCTATCTCCCAGACTTGACTGAGGATTCTCTCAGGACAGAAACTATAATATAATTTTCCATCCATGAGGACCTACTTGTGGATACAGAAAATAATAAGACATGGTCCTGCTCCTGAAATCTTATATTGCTGGTGCTGAATAAATGAAGAATGAATGAACACAAAAATACAGGCAGCACCATCAACAGTAGCAAGTTGAACATATAAGATCCTCAAATAAGAAACATGAAATTTCCTCTAATCACTTTTATTGTAACCATTCAAGGGACCAGAAGATTTTTTTCCCTAATGGTGTAACCAAAACACAACTGTCTCGTCTATGTAGGAGAGAGTAACACATGAGCAACCAGATTTTATGAAGCATCACAGTAAATGGAAAGAACAGTGATGTTTTGGAATTTGGGAACTTCAAATTCCGGTCCTGGAACTTACATCTGTGGTCTCAGACAAGTCAGTAATTATCTCTAAGTCTAAAAATGACAGGACTATATGATCTTTATGTTTCCTTCAGACTCCAGCAATTTCTGGACTTATTTCATTTAAATTCCTTTCATATAACTTTGGTTAAAGTAGAAATACAGATAAAAGAGAAAGACTGATTTTGTTTGTTTTCTGAGCTTTCTTAACATATTTATTTAATTGGTATGGCAAAGACTGCTTATTTGCCTACCCAATGTCTATTCTCTCTTATTCCTTACAAAGAGTCCAACTTTGGGAGGCAGCAATATTCTCACAGAAAACATACTTCCCAGCTTCCCTTGAAATAGAGGTGGCCATATGACACAGTTCTGACCAGTGATGTATAAATGGAAGTCACTGGGAAAGCCCTGTGACACACAGACTTGTCTGGTTTTTTGCCTTTTTGCCTTCTGTTCTCTTTCTTCCTGCCTGGAACCAGAACATGACAGCTAGAGTAGAGACCCACTTGGGAGCATGAACTAGGAACTTAAAGATGGGAGAGACCAGATGGAGCTTGGGTCCCTGGTAACATCCTGGAGCCACTGCATCAGCTCTGAACTGCCTAGGATCCCTTGTGACATAGGGAAGGATGACCCCCGACCTTGCTTAAGCCACTGCTGTTGAGTATTTTATTGCATACAGCTGAATTCAATTACTAATTGCTACACAAAATATAATATAGACATCTCCAGTTTTTGAACTCTTAGAACAGAATCCTTCATTTTCTCTGTAATGTATCCCAGTCCAATATTTCTCAGAGTAGACTCCACAAATAAATTCTTGGGAGGTCTGTAATTCTGTGTCAAATGTTTTAACTACCTTTATTTTGAGCGTAAGAAAAAATAGGCTAATATAAGCATATCATAAATCATCTAAATAATCACCTTATATCCAAGCATTGCTGTGTAACTTCAGCACCCCTCTGCCTTTGTACCTATACTCACATTAGTGTCCATAGTAACCTAAAGTAACATTACTCAACTTCTAATTTATTGGGAAATCTGTTCGTACTGTATTCTTTTTTAGCAGATATCAATATAAAACTTCTCTTTTGCATTAATAATTTTCAAATGAAAGGCATCGTGATTTGACATCATGAAAACAGCATAAGTGATGGTGGGGCAGTATACCTCTTTAAGTGTCACAGGCTAATGAAAAAATAAAAAAGTTGAAAAAATGATATATTTCTAGGAAAAAACACGTACATTAAGGCACAATATTCACATGAAGATGTTAACAGTTCAAATATGTAAAAATGTGGCAGAATCAAAAAATAAAATTGTATAAGCATGTGGAACTCAAAAGTATTGTCCAGATAAAAGCTACTATACAGTTAGTAAAACAGTACTATTGCTGAAGGCCCCACAGCTAGGAAAAAAAAACAAAAAACAAAAAAACATTATAATTAAAATAAATGAGACAAAATAGGTAAAATTTAAAATTCTGTTACAGGCTTATCCACTTAATTCTATAATAACTATCAACCTTTAAGATCAACAGGTGGTAATCATAAGTCGCTTTTACTACATTCTGAAATTCCCTACCAATCTCATGAAGAGGCTCATAAACTTTTCTTGAGTACCATAAAATGAAAATATTTTTCCAGTATTACTATTAATATATTTCAACCAGATAACTGATGTTAACTGGTAGTTATGAGAGCATAATTAGCTGATAGTTAGGGTAATTAAATGGATTGAGTCCCAGATGACAAGAAATAGCTATCAATGCACTACAGTATAAGTTTAATACATAATAGAATCAATAAGACAATGAAGGTATTTTCAAAATGCTGAAAATAAGTAGTCTCCAGAATCTGTTCATTCCCTTCAGCAGTCTGATAAGCTCCACGCCGAAAAATAATGTTTTCTATACCTTTTCAAGAACTAAAAATAGCTTCAGATAGTATTTTCACATATCTGATATGGACAATGATTGGATTTATACATTTAGTTTTACGGAGTTATCAACTGACACTCCATTAAAAATGGAAACTCAAGGACTCCTGCCTAGAACAATTTAGGTTAAGTATGAGATCTGACTGTGCTAAATTAGCAAACAAAGCTATAAAAGTATCACTACACTGTACATGAAATTGGGCAAGCAAACATTCTATGCATCAGTATTTACATTATTAAAATCAAATCGGAAATGTTAAATATAGAATCAGACTTTCTACCATTAAGCCCAACACTGATCATTAGATTTCACTAAAACAATAATATAAAACTAATTATTATTACAGCTAACATTTATTAAACAATTACTGTTTGCCAAGCACTGTTCTAGGACGTGACAAATCAATAATCCTAATTATATCATAATTCTAGTTAAGTTAGGTGAATTATCCTCATTCTATAAATAAGTAAACTAAGTCACATGAACAGGGTAAATGGTGGAGCAAAAACCTGAACTTCGATCTTACTCCAGACGCCATGCTCTCTCCTAATTACCAAACACACTGCCTTCTACATTATAATAGTAAAAAGGTATTGTCTCAAGTCTGGTTCCCTGTCACATTAACATTATTAATTTGAATTATGTTGATTTTCTATTCTTACTTAAATTGCGTTTGTATGTCTGTTTTGTTTTACAGCTTCATCGGAACTATAAGCATAAATTCTGTTAACACATATTTAAATAACATTATGTTAAAAATGACTTAAGCCAGCACTCGGCATGAAGAAGGTCCATGAAAATATTTTTCTTTCAAAAGTTTAAGAAAAATGTCTTTACAGAAAAAAAAGTATGAAAAGATTATGTCACTTTTCCGAAAACTGACAGAGTTACCAGCCAAATACGAGTGAATGTCTAAGTGGCTTTCATCTGACTTCAGTTATAACAATCTGCCCCATAGTCCTTGTAGTCTCTTTAAAAGGTTCTGAACCTTTCAAAGGATTTGTTGTTGCTGTTGTTTTAATATCACTAAATCTCAATTGCTGATGGATGACAAAACTGACCTAAGAAACAGAAAATCTGAGTAGTCATATATCTATAGAAATTTTATAATTAAAAAAATATATATTTTCCAAAAGAAAGAGTTCACTGGAAAATTCTACCACACATACCCTGAACAAGGAAAAAATAATACCGAAATTATGCAAATATTTTCCAAAAATAGAAAGAGGAGAGAGCATTACCTAACTTGTTTGAGGAGGCCAGCATAACTCTAATACCAAAACCTGACAAAATTATTAAAATAAAGAAAATCATAGCTCAATATTCCTCACTGGATGCAAAAATCCTTTATAAAACATTAGCAAACTGAACCCAACAATAGATGAAATATCACCAAGTAAAACTTATCCCAGGAATGCAAATTTAGTGAACCTACAAAAATCAATCAATATAATTCAACAACAGTCCTCAAAAGAAAAAGCACATTATCATTGCAATAGATACAAAGCATCTGTCTACAGCCATGCTACCTTGAACAAGCCCGATCCTGTCTGATCTCGGAAGCTAAGCAGGGTGGAGCCTGATTTAGTACTTGGATTGGAGACCACCTAGGAAGACCAGGTGCTGTAGGCGTAAAAAATAGAAAAATAAGGGATTGTAAGCTGACAAGGTCCTTGCAATCCGTCAGATCAACTGAGGGTTGCCTCACTTAAAAAAAAAAAAAAAGCATCCAGTGATAAAAACTCAATATCCATTTATAATAAAAACTCTTAAACTAATAATAATAGGGCATCTATGAGAAATCTACAGCTTTATCATTGTTTTTTCCTATATATACATACCTATAATAAAGTCTAATTCATAAATTAGATAACATAAGAGATTAACAATAACATAATAAAACAGAATAATTATAACAATACACTGTCACAAAAGTTATGTGAATGTGGTTTCTCTTAAGTCAAAAACTCCCACCTTTTCACTTAAAGGCAACACCTTACAGCTTCTCTTCGGCATACTCTTGAGGTTTGAGGCCATTCTTAAATAAAATAAGGGTTACTTGAATACAAGCACTGGGATACCGTGACAGTTGACGTGAATGCCCAGATGGCTTCTAAATGACTCTCAGGTGGGTAGTGTATACATCGTGGACATGCTGGACAAAGAGATGATTCACGTCCTGGGGGGATGGAGCAGGACAACAGGAGATTTCATCAGAACGGCACGCAATTTAAAACTTATGATTGTGTATTACTTGGATTTTCCATTCAATATTTTTGGACCACAGCGGACTGTGGGTAACTGAAACTGTGGAAAGTGAAACCGCGGATAAGGGGGGACCGCTGTAGTCTACGCAACTGACATGTAAAACCTCCCAACCTGTAAACAAATATACCTTCCTATGAAAAGTATGCTCTGTTTGATTCTGGAGAACGATTTAAGATCATTTTAAAAGTAAAAACCATTTCAGTTGACTTTCAAAATCATTTTAGTCAAGTTTCCTGGGTGAGAGCAAGAAACATGCGCCTTTAGAGAGATTCGCTGGTTCACTTAACTTACTTCCTTGAGTCAAATGTAAAATGTTTCTTGATCCATTCTTTCAACAAATGTGTATTTAAGCATTGTAAAACCATGGGCTAAACCCTGGAAATAGAGTGACAAAGACAGACAGACTGTATCAGCACAGAGTCTATAGCCTAGGAGGAGAGAAACAAAAAATCAATTTCAATGAAGCATAGTAAGTGCTACAACAGAGTTAGAACAAGGTGTTACAGAAGCAGAAGACAGGGACATCTAACCCAGGATGTCCAGACATCTAACCCAGACCAGGACATCTAACCCAGACCAGGATGGGTCAGGGAAAGTTACCTAATCATATGCAAGTTGAGAACCAAAGGGTACAAGGAAGTTAGTTAGGCAAGAGGCAAGAAAAGTGGTCCTGCGTGAAGACCCAGAGGATATAGAGAACAGCTATGTCTGAGGAAAAATTAAAGTTGTTCTGTATGGCTGAGTAGAAAAACATCAGGAGGGGACGGACCATAAGGGATGAAGATGAAACAAGCTGTGTCTGAAAAAGTAAGCAAGGACCAGATCGTGAAGATCTTATAGAGCTTGCAAGACTTTGGACTTTAGTAAAGAGATAATAAGAAAGTGTTATATGGCTGTAAACAAGAAAATGACTTTAAAATCATCATTCTGATCATAATTGGAAGAAATCAAGACTAGAGGCAGGAATCCAGTTAGAGATACTACAGTAATTCAGGTAAGATGTAATAGTAACCTGCCTTGGATAGTGGCAGGAGGGATGAAAAGAAGAGGATAAATTCAAAAACCAATTTTAGAGGTAGAAGATGAAAGACTGGATGTGGTAGGTGGGAGGAAGAAAGAATTTATAGATTCTGACATGGGCACTAAAAAAGGGTTTGACTTATGCTGTGTTACTTTGCAGTGCCTTTAAGACAGACAAAAGGAGAGGAACCAAATAGACAATATACAGATCGGTATAAAGAGACTAATAAAAGGAATGATGCACTATATATACAAAACATCTATGAACATTTTTGCATAATCATAGATTGTAAAAACTGGATATACAAAAATGGCACTGACAATAGTCCTGTGAACTCTGAGCTCAAAGAGTTTGAGTTCATTTACGGATTTATCCAAATCTGGTTGGGGGCTGCTGGGAGCAGTGGAAGGGGGAATGTTACCTTGACAACTGATGGCTAACTTTCCTATATTTCAGCAGTGATGATTTTCCCCCATTTCTATTTGACCAGATTGGAATTTAAGATGAAAGGGAATCAAATGTATGAGCTTAACCCATGATTACATCGACACCATTTTGACAAATGTCAATGTTCAGATTATCTGAGAGATGAGACCTAGTAAATCAAAAGAAGGTTTATGGGAGGATGGATTTAGAAGGAATTCGGCTCGCTAAGATACAAAGCAGAGAATCAGCGACATTTTCCACTGACTGGTATAGATAAAATCTTCTGAGTCTCCCAAAAGGGCCTCAACAGTGGAAGTTGTGGGTAACTCTGATTAGGTGAGGGTCAGATAAAACTTTCTAAAAGCTCAACTGCCCTCCTTCAAGCCCAATCTTATATATATAAAACTAAAGAAGTTCTTCACTCAGACTATTCTGGATGTGTATAAGGGACCACTTAATGTGGGATGGGACAATAGAGAAGTTGAAAGCATGGTCTCCACTGTCAAGACAGTCTGGGTTTAAATCCCAGCTCTCCCATTTGCTAGCTATGTGACCCTGAGCAAGTGACTTTACCTCTAGTTTCCTCACCTATAAAATGATAAGAATAATATTGACCTCATAGTGTTATTCTGAATACTAAACTCATACAGTACGATGCTTAGAACAATCACTATATAATTGTTCACCTGAAATAAGGGGATTTTCTCCCATTTTGGTGCTCCACAATAAAACTACAAAGAACATATAATATAATACAGTACACTCATGGAAAAATGAGGCCCAGAGAATATACAATACAGTATGGAACACTCAGTTAATAATGAGGTCCTCATTGAACTTCCTCGACTCCTCTAAAACAGACACATCAAAGCACACCCCTAAATTCAAAGCAGCATTACAGAACAAGGCTCAGTAACCCAGACATCCTTGTGAGTCATACAAATAGGCTCCTAAACCAGTTATATGATCTATTCTGCAGCCATCTTAAAACTTCAGCCCCAGAGTTTCTTTTACAAGAAATACTATGAGCTTTTCAATGGCATCCCTTCATTCGACAAATATGGAATGACACTGGGTTACTAGGTGCTAGGAATATTGTTGTGTACGAGACAGTCATGACTGTTCCTACATGGAATTCACCCGTGACAGGGTGAGAGGGGACAAACAATTACTTATACAGTAAGTATTCTGTTGCAACTTTGATAAGAATTTTGCAAAAGCAATGTATTAAGTGCTAAGAGAGCATAAAACCAGAGAGACTTGTTCTATTCTGGGTGATCACAGAAAGCTTCTCTGAGAGAGTGATATTTAGACTAAGAGCTGAAGGATTAGTATAAATTCGTATATGAAAAAGAAAAAGGAAGCAGCAGTAGGAGAGAACAGACTTATAGGCATAAGATAAGCACAAGCAGAGAGACTAAGACAGGTTCTGGAATTCTCCCATTATATATCCCTTGGCAATTATCCCACAACATTCTAGCACAGAGGGTCAGGATAATAGATGCAATGATCTGAAGTACTTTTTACCCTACCCATTCTACCACAGCTCACCTGCTCCCTCCTAACAGATGCCGCTCACCATCTCTTTGAGAGACTGATCCAATTTAAGTCCTAATGTGAAATATATATTTGTCATGCAAGCTTAGTTATGTCTTTGCCAAGAAAACAAATTAAATAATTTTAAATAAAATTTCTACTGTCATAGAAAATACCTTAGTCAATAATTTGATACTGATACTATATCCGAAATACTTTGAAAAATATTAATGCATCTAAAATACCTATGAATACCTCAACATTCTTAACTCCCAATTATTCATGCTTTTAGTTTCTACAGTTTACACTAAGTGCAGGTTTTTACTATATACTCAGAAAGAATTAAAATTATGATGGCATTGCTCGTTCAAACTGTTCCATGTGTTTACTAGCAACATTATTTGATCACATTTTAAAGTGGTTTTCCCATCAATGAACATGATTTGACATGATGATTCATGCTTTACAGCCCACTCAAAGTATAGTAAACAGCAAAACTGAAAATTCTATTTCAAAGTGAATGATGTTAACATTTTTAGCTATCTTAAAATTTACATAGCCTCATTCTCCTGATGGAATTTTCCAAGACTTAAGAAAGTAGCAGTGTCTTATAATGAAGAATCTGTCCTAGATGCTGAAAACACAGCCCTACCTCATTAAAAGAACTAAAGGCAAGCTGACCCCAGACTTCAGAGAATAATATGAAAATACACATACCGCTACACTCTCCACTGGAACTGCTTTGGCCAAGGTCACCGATAATCTCCATGTCAAGGACTTCAACTGACACTCCTCAGTTCTCTTCATTTGGCTTCTCAGCAGCTCGAAGAGCTATCTGCCTTACATGAAACCGTCTCTTCCCTTGACTTCCATAAGACTGCTTTCCGCCACTTTGCTATTTCTCAGTTTCCTTTGCTGAGACTCATCACCCTCTTTATGACCTTTAAAACTAGAGTATATCAGTGGTCCTGGCACGTTTCTTATATTACTGTCTCACCAGATGATGCTCTCATCCACTCATACAGATCTGGTTATCGGGAATATATCCTGACAATTAATATCCAAATTAATATCTTGATAAATGCATTACCATCTCTTCAGCTGCTGAAACCCAAATCCTGCAAGTCACCTTTGACTCCAGTATGTCCTTCACATCTCTATGCACAGAAACCTGCGGGGCTGGTTCAATTCTAAAAACTCAACTCTGGTCATTTGTATCCAAAAATTACTAGGTTTTACAAAGCTTCTGGTTTATATTAATGCTATACTTCTAAAGTTTGTAGAAAAGGATAAAACATTCAGACAGAGATGTATTTTCTTTATGCATAGCGAATAAACAAATTATTTTGAATGTGGTAATAAGTATGAATACAGTTATGTAATAGATATGGATACAGTTATATAACACATAAATTAAATCTTACATCTTTACGGAGTCTCAGGAAAGGAGGGGAGGTCCTTCTTATTATGGTGAAATATTTGCTCATGGGAATGAGATTTGGAAGCATTGTGTATATCCTATAAATAGCCCCTCCGTTCTGACTCTCACTTTTAGGAATGAGGGTGGTGAGCAGTGAAAGTGGTATAAATGTTCCAGATGTGATGAGTCTGTGACAGGTGTTGGGAATGTGAGTAACCTAGTTTTGCTCATAAAGTAAAATATTTGAGAAATTCTGAAAAGGGAAACTGGTAATATGACTAAATCCTCCAATTTGGGGACACAGCATTCATTTTAGAAAATATTCAAAGACAGAAAGAGACCGTTTCCCCAAGAAATGCAAAGGAAGTAAAAAACTGGCATGGTTTTGGTTGAATACTATGGTCCTTTTGCAAAAGCACAAAAATTCCTTTGCTTTCCCACGTATTTTTAATATTCTGATTCACTGATCTATTTACCTGTTTTACAATTAATACTGAATCATTTAAAATTCCTAAGGCTGACTATATATGAATTCGTATATATAAATATGGTTTCATATATAGGAAGGTAAATCTCTCATTATCTCCTATTTTTCAAAATTGTTTTCTAATTCTTAACTTTTTCAACAAAACTTCAGGTGTTTAATTACGATATTAAATATTTGTTTCTAATAAGTTTTTTAACTGTTAAAATGTTTTGTTTCTTAATTATAAAGGATATTGCATTTTGTCAAGCATTTAGTCAACTATAAATTTGATCTTTTTTTCTTTTTCATGTCATAAGTTACATTTACAGATTTCTCAGTGTTGACCCACTTTGAATTCCTACTGCTACTTATCAATTTCTGTCATTGGCTTGTTTTGACCTTTAAAACTAAGTTCATCAGTGGTCCTGGTACTGTCTTCTCATGGTACTGTCTTACTAGATGATTCTTTCATCCATCTCTGTGAATCTTGTTAGATAATATTCCCTAATGCTTCCCTGACTGACATCTCAGTAAACGGCATTACCATTTTCCCGACTGCTAAAGTCCAAATTCCAGAATTAGATTTCTAAATGTTTTTTTTTAGCATTTGGAGATCTTCACAAAAATATACTGCTCAGGGGCTAGGCAGGTATGTACAAGGCATCTTCTTGCTGAGTAATCCTTCTCTAAGCACTAAATGCAAAACATGGAAGGGTAGAACCTTACCCAAGTACTGTGTCTCCAGCACCTCTAACAAAGCGTGATATACAAAAGGCATATAAGTACTGAACAGATATCGAATAGTTACATACCAAGAAAACTCAATTGAGTTATCATGAATTCTTTGATTTGAAATAAACTACCCGCCTGTTCTATCCACCTGTCACCTTGACCCTGTATCTCCTCTGCCCCACCACTTCCAGCCCAACCCGAAAGAACAGATGCCACTCCTGCCCATTCACATACAGGATTACATGAAGCATAGCAGCAGTTCAGAGAAAGGATAAGGGTTAACAATCCAAGTAAAGTATTCACTGGCTAAGAATCCTTCAGAAAATATGTATCATCTTTAATCGCAATTATACATTACTTAAAAATTGACCCAGAAAGCCTGCCACAATCTTTTGCCTAGTTCACTCAGGAAGTCTAAGTGAAGAGGGCTGTATAATATACATTTTACAACAAAACCAGAGAGTAAAGCTATAAGCCTGTGAATTAAGTAAGAATATGGAAGCATGTGCATACGTATATGTTAGGTGGTAAACTTTTCAAAACTGTGCCCGGCTCTACTCCAAGCAACTCAGCCAGCAGCTACGTGGTTTTGGAGGCTTCCCATGGACGTACAGGAGCAGAAACCAATAACATTACTCAAGGGAGTAAGATATGTTGCACTATGTGTGGTGCATCGCCTCAGTCTTATTTGTTCCTTAACCTCTCACTTGCCTGGTCTCTGCTCATCGCAGTTCAGGAGCATCCATGGTGACTAAAACTGTAAATGAATTCACTCACTCTTAATGAGATATTCCTTCAAAATAATGCCTAGAGGTGAGCTCTGAGGAAGATGCTCTATGTCCAGGAGGTGGTACCAGTAACCACAACCATCATCTCCAAACCAAGCCTTGCTGCTCTAACTTTAGAAGACTCTTTTGTTCTTGTGGGGGATACTCATTTACTGACTCTTCCACGGGGACAGAGGGAGAAGACTCTTCCTTAGCTTGTACAGGTACTCAGCATTGATTAACTTTCTGGATAATCTGATCCCATCTTCTTCCTGACTTTGTTTTTTTTGAAGGTGAGGGATACCTTCTGAAGTTCTCTTTCTTTGTTTTCCAGGGTTCCTATAGATTTTAACATAGTTGGCATTTCAAGTGGCTTTAAGAGCTGAGTAGAACTTTCACTAAGCTGACTGAGAGTAGATGCATACAGGAGAGCCACTGCAATGGGTTCCCAAATCAGACTGTGCACTGAAATCACCTAGGGTTCTTTTTAGAAAACAGGATCTGTTTCTTAGCTCGACTACAGAGATTCTGATGCCAGAGATGCTGATTCATTTTCCCAAGAGACTGAGTTTGGGAATCTGTTTTTATCTAATGTTTGGTGACTGTCTTGTGGTCAATATAAGAATCTTCATTTGAGAACTATGGTTCTACATGATTTTTAACTATAGATATACTATAATTAATCTTTATTTTTAAACATTTTGCTTAGTCTGATTCTAATTATTCACTAATGTAAGTGCTACAATGAACATCTTTTTATATTAACCTTTCAATATACCTCTATATCATTTTGATGAATGTCTAGACATAGAATCAAAAGTGAAGACTAATTCTTTTGGTCAAATTGCCTTCTAGGTCTACCACAGACTGCTCCCAACTGCAGTACATGACAGTGTCTATTTCCTTACCTCTCTGCTTAAGTATGATAGTATTTTCATCTTTGCTAATTTTAGAGGTGAAACAACATCTTATTGCCGAGTTATTTTATAATTGTAAAAATACTTATTCATTCAATAAATAATTTTTAAACACTTAACAGGCTCAATGAACAATGTGAGCAAAAACAAATATGATTCTTACTCTCACTTATACAGAAATTGTCATTAATCCAATAATCAAATAAGTAAACCTACTAAGTGGTACTCATTATCATCACTGTGATAAGTGGTGCTATTAGATATTATAAAGCAAAGTCTCGACCTATTTAGAAATCTCAAAGTTCCTCGAGAATTGAAGTTAACAATAAAGATAATAACACACTACACACAGAGCACTTACTATATGCTACGTTCTTTTCTAAGGACATCAGATATATTCATGCACTGACCTTTATGAGCAGGTACTATTATTATCTCCATTTCACAGATGAGAAAACTGAGTCAGGCAGTTTAAGAAACCTATCCAGTGTCACGTACCTAGTAAATTAAAAGAGTCAGGATTCAAATCAATGTAGTCTATCTCAGGGCTATTAACCACTACATTATGCTACCTCTTGAGTGATGCTCCTGAACCCTGTGCCCCACCAGAAAGTAATGATGTGCTGAACTGCTCCAAAGAAATGGCAAGCAAGCTTCTCCCTCTCACTTTCAGTGCTACAAGCCATTGCTCCACAACCCCCAGAGCACCGAAGGTGCTGGAGGAGGAAGAGAATTTTCCTTGTTTTAAAATTAGTAATTCCCAAATCACCCATGTCGATGATTTCTTGGTAATCATCTCTGTATTATGACATATTTGAACATTAAGTACCACTGTTTCATGAGGACGTGGGGGGAAAATCCATTGGTTTCTGATTTTTGAACATCTCAAGCTAAGAGTGATTGCCTCTTGTAATGACCCTGTCTGACACAGGTCTGTTCCCATAGGCTGGCAATCTATTTTTATACTTGCGAGTACATTAGGCTTGTAAACACTAAGGATGGATTACTTTGAACACGGTGAATGGAGACTAGGCATTGGAAACAAGGGACATATAGAGGCTTAAAACCAAAGATCCTTAATTCTCTGTTAGTCTGCCAAATTTTTTGAAAGTTTAAAGTATGACAACTTAAAGAAGCATGTTCCAAGGATTTTGTGAGGAACATTCACTCGTTTCAGGCCCTAATTAAGTGAGCCAATTTCTCTAGCAGATTATTGAGCAAACACACTCTACTCCCACAAATAAAGTACAGAAGTCTTCGTTATCCAGAGGCTCATTAACCAGGACCCTATAATCATGAGACTGTGTAGAAAAGCAACACCTGGCATACACAAAAATATTCACCAATGAGATGACCAGTACCCACTCAAACTTCCCCTCAAATACCAGTGTCTACTTCTGGGGACCTGCTTATGTCATCCCCTCTGTCTGATTTCTGGATGCTGCAAACACCTGACCGCATAAAAGCAGGATGAATGTAAACTGAAACTAAAAACGTTTCCAAAAGTGCAGGATTTAAAGAACTTGCTGAAAAAAATGCCAGAGAACTACTTAAACACATGCAAAGCCATTTTAACAAATTAATGTCTAATAGACTTAGACCAGTTAGCAAATGTGGAGAATTCTCAAAGATGATACGATATTTCAAAAAAGAATAAATCAAATCTCCAAGAACTGAGAGAGGCCCTTAGGAAAACTGAAGAAGCAAAGGAATATTTTTGCAAAAACATCCCTCTTCCTGATTTGGCTGAGTGAAATGAAATTGGTGAAGGATACTGAATTATGCTCTTATATGATTGTGCCAGGAAAACTATATCCCCCAAATGAGTACTCAAGATATTTCCTGTTCATTCTAAGGATTAGCACAGTTCTTCAATTATATAAAAATTTTAAAATGTATGATTTAAAAAAAAAAACTATCAATAATTTTTAGGTCACCCCCTACAAGTTGAAGCCTGTGCAGTTTCAGGATTAAAAAACAATAAAATTCTAATACATGCCACAACACGGATGAACCTTGAAGACATTATGTTAAGTGAAATAAGCCAGGCAAAAAGGAACAAATACTGTATGCTTCAACATATGAGTTACCCAGATAAGTCAAATTCGAAGAGACAGAAAGTTGAATAGTGGTAACCTGGATCTGGGGGAGAGTGGAATGAGCAGTTATTGTTTAATGGGTATATTAAATTTTCAATTTGGATGATGAGAAAGTTTTGGAGCTGGACAGTAGTGATGGTAGCACAACCATGTGCAGTGTAAATGTGCTCAATGCCACTGAACTGTACACTTAAAAATGGTTAAATGGTTAAGTTCTGTTAGTATATTTTATCATGATTAAAAAACTCATAGTAAAGCAGAAATAAAATGTAACTTTCTTAACCTTCAAAAAAAAAAAAGGTCTGTGCACTAAAGGGTTAATTTAGCAGGCTGATGTTGGGCTGGATAATCTTTTGTTGTGGGGGGCTGTCCTGTGCACAGGATATTTTGCAGCATCCCTGGCCTCCACCCACTGGGGGCAAACAGCACACTCCACCTACAAGTTGTGACAGCCAAAAAGTCTCCAGACATTATCAAATGCTTCCATCTACCCCACCTTAGTTTGAGAACCACTGATTCAGCACAGTTTCTTCCACCTCCCCTCCCCAAGACCCCACCCCACCTTCCAACAAAGCTTGATTAGGTTGACACTCCATTTGCTCCCCTGGGGCCCTATGGTACTAAAGTGTTAACTCCTTGAGCTTCAGGCTTATGGTTTTATTAATCATTATACTCTTAGCTCTTAGCCTAGTGCCTGGCATTTAGTGAAACTTCATTAAATGCTTGTGGATCAGGATACGACGAGTAATGGACACTACAGGGAGAAAACAGTGTTGAGTAAAGGCAAGAAGGTGGAAAGTTTGGGGTGTACAGAGAACACCAAATACTTTCATTTGCTTGAAAATAGAGTGGGTTAAGGAAAGTAGCAGGACATGAGTTAAGAACTGAGTTACAAAGGCCCAACTAAAGAGCCCAAACTTTTTTGAAAAGGAGAAATCAGGGGACTGAAACAGATTTGTTACAGTCCCATCCACATATGCTATTCATGAGTTTAAAGAATATCGAGCATGAGTTTACATATTATCCTGGTAAAAATGAGGAAGTATATCCTCTGGTGTTTCTTCGGTCAACTGCTGTCCTGTACAGCTGTCCTTTGCATGTTGAAAGCCAGTACGCAGAAATGTATAAGTTGCAGAGTTTGGCATGCACTTGAAGAAATTAATCATTCCCACAAACCTTGACTCTACAGAGTGCTGGAGTAGATTACAGATGTCCAACTTTAGTATGTTAAACTGAGATTCGGCAGCTGTGGGCTACAAGTCCCTTCACCAATCTTGATTCATTTATTCAACACCAATAACTGAATATCTACAATAAGTCTTCACAGAACATCTCAACAGGTTCTACAACTAAGCAAAATGATATACAATGAAACCAATTTTACCATAGGCTAATTAATACAAACAAGAGTGAAGTTCCTGCAGCATTTCATTGTTACAATGAAACGTCATTCAATATAACCTGCTGTATTCTCTTCCAAGCATTGGGCTCAGATGCAGCATTAAATAAAACAGATGTGATCCTTATTCCTACTGAGGTTAAAAATGCCTACAATTAAACAAGCAATTATAAAACAGTGTGGCATGAGTTATAGTGAGGAAGTAATTAGAACTTGAAGTTTTTCATCAGCAAAACAAAAGGAATGAACAGTGGTCTCTGAGGATCCTCTAAGATCTAACATTTACTTCAAGTCTAATAGTACAGAAAAATTTTAAAACTTTTCAAGTTGCTAACATTTTCCTCCATTTTATAGTAAAAAAAAAAAGGCTACAGATAAGAAAAGGGCTAAGAAATGCATCTAGTATACTATAGAACTGTGAGAGGGTTTTAGTGCACAAAAATGGGGTACACAGAGGAAAAGAAGACATCTTTATTAAGACAACAGAGACACAGACAAGGGCCCACTTCTATCACCTTTAACTAGTTAGTGGGCAAAAGAGCAACACAAATATCATAGGGAAAAAGTAAATGTTGTAGAAAAATCTATGTTCCAATGACTTGGTATTTCAGCTGAAATCTCTTACAAATATGATGATAAACATCCATAATAAGGTATTTCCATGATAGATATTTCATAACTTATTCATTAAAAAGGTTAAGCATCTTCTATATACCATAAATTGTACTAGATGCTGTAGCAGAGTAACTATACATCAGACATGGGCACTGACTTTAAGAAGCTTAGTTTAGTGGTAAGCTTAAAGAAGGAGAAAAGCATTTTGCAGAATTCTTTGTACAAACATCAGAAAATTATTATCACATGCAAAACATCATATAATCAAGGTGTTCACAAGATTTGGCCCACTCAGAACCTATTTACATTTAATGGTTAATTCCTCACTCAGATTTATATGTGAAGTAGATGACTATTTCTGTACAGTCATAGAATGTTAAGAGATTTTAATAATATCTTGTTTCCCCAAAATATGTGCTTATAATGTGTGGGATTTTTGTTGTTGTTTTTATAAATGGGTTGAGAAATTTGGGTTGTTGCTGGCAGGAAGCCTCTGGATTGGTTCCAGAGCTGTCCAGAGCTCCAATCCACTCAAGGTGAACACAGACCATGAAGAATGCTTAATTTATGAGATCTCAGGATAGCAAACTGTCTGAAGCCTAACATTTCTTTCTGAACTACGGAAACACAAAGATGGGATAAGAAACTCACAAGGCAAGCCATGTGATTCTGTTTCCCTCTGTTTTGAGTCACGCTCTATCATTTTGCTAACCTCCTCAGCCCCCAAATACTACCTATTCGACAAAATCGTAAACTTCAGAGTCTCATCAGCTCCAAGTTTAAATATATTAAATTTTCCTATAGTAAAGAAAGAGGACGCCTCCCAAGTATACCCCGGATGTGTTTACAATCCAATATAAGTGGCACCCACTTGTTAATGTTGCTGTAAATGTTAAGTGAGAAGGTATGGTAAGCACCTAACGTAGCATCTAGCGCTTTACTAAGAAGAAAAGATCCAGATCTCTTAGCGGCCTGCAAAGCCCACTCTGAACTTCCCCATTCCAACTCTCCATTCCATATCCAAACTAAAATCCATTAATCAAAATTAGATAACGGTCCTTTTATATTCATATTTAGTAACTTTGTATTTTGTTGCTAAAACTTCCTTTGTAATCACTTTGTCTCAAAGCAGAGATGTGCTTTTAATATCTAATAGGTATGTAAAAACTACAATTGATAATCCTTTCATCAGATAAGACTTTGAGAAATGAGTATATGTGTTCACAAAAAGCACAAGAATACAAATAGCAGTCTTATTCCAGCCCCAGTCTTATTTCGGTCTGGAAATAGCTCAAAATCAGGAGAATGAACTAAAAATTGGTTGTATAGTCATACACTGGACAGCAATGAAAAAAAAAAACAAACATACTACCGATACAAACAACTATAATGAATAAACTTCAGAAATTCATGCTCAGTGAAAAAAAGCCAGGCACATCAGAATTCTTATTGCATATTCTATGTATATGAATTTCAAGAACAAGTCAAACAATGTATAGTGACAGGGGTCAGAAGAGTGGTTATCTTTAGACAGTAAGTATTGACTAGGAAGGGACACGAGGAAACATTCTATTGTAAAGAAAGTGTTCTACATTTTACTTAGTGGTGTTCGTATGGTATATACGTATGTAAGAATTTATTTTTCAATACGTGGTTTTTATTGCACCTTTAAAATATTACAATTAACTCTGAGGAATCCAACGTTTTGCTGTTTCTATAGCTGGACAATTTAGATGTTATTCATCAGCCTCCTGAACTTTTCCTTTTTCAGAAACATAGGTACCATCCACAATTTTTCTGATATCATTGTTTTTTAACTGTTGTGGCTTGTTGAATCAAAGCAGCTGAATTTGACACAAGTTTAATGTCATTTCCTTCAAGAATTAACTCATCTTTCTGAGTCTGAGATACTGAACAAGCAATGCTTGGCCTCATTCAAACCCTGCAGTTCTATTTTTCATCCAAGAAATTTTGGATTTCAACAAGAGAACTGGTCTCCTGAATAACGACATTGATGGGGAAGTGAGCATACACAGACCTCATCTTGTAACGGAAGCCAGTGTAACACCCTTGACCGTGCTCTGTACATGACTACAGACAGAACAGTGGCCAGTTCTTTTTTATTTCTCCACCATTTGTTAACCCAGAGCCTCTTTTTCTTTCCAAGGAAACTGAGTTCTACTGATATGACTGAAGCCCCTCTGCAGGGTATCTCTGGGACCCTTCAAAATAACTGTGCATCCTTTCGGAGTGATGTTAACATTTTCTTGAATGCCAACAGTCTTGATTGCTGAGAATGGTCTTCGTCCTCGCAGTACTATATACTTTTAACATTTGTGCATTTTACTGTATGTAAATTATCTCAATTAAAACAAAAGACTCAGGTGCAGAGGCAGTAAACAGAGTCTGGTTTTCAAATGCACGTGGTCCAGCCATAGAAACCACTCTATTACTAAACAATAGTCTCATGAATGTAAACCTAAGGGAGATGAACAGGAACTCGAAAAAACAATGTCTGGCTACTCTTACTGCCTGACATTAGTCTCATTTACCTGAGTGCTTTACTCCTTGGATGTCATGCAGTATCATCATGTCTAACAGGTACCATCATTTCTTTAGTGTCATTAATCGATCTTCTCTGAGTATACTCAGATAGCTTAACTGTTTTCAATATCCTCTTTTTCTTGTCTTGATTTTCCCAGAATAGATGCTATAATAAATAATGGTTCATTTTATATTGAGAGAGAGGGCTCTAAATTAATTTGCCAAAAAGTATTCACTAGGAGCCAATTCGTAAATAGATCAATTCACTGAATATACCAATTTATACTTTTTCACTTACTGAAGATTTCAATAAAATTTTAGTATTTGCTTCATATCAGCATTTTAAGAACGATTTAATTTATAAAAAGCAAAGAGTTGTAGAGTAGTTTAGTTTTCTTATGAATATATTCTTCATGAATATATTCAATAAATGTGAATATATTCTTTATAATGATTATATTCATGAATATATCCTCCTTATGAATATATTCATGAATATAGTCTTCTTTGCCCTACAGGGAAAACATTTTAATGCGGTTTTAAATTAATGAATATCAATATATTCATGAACATTTTCACAAGTTTATATTCATATTCATGAGCTATGTTCTTCACCATATTGGGGCATTTTAAACTTGGTTTAAAATTTAATGAATATCAATATATTCATTAAGACTATATTCATATTTTCGACAGCATAGATTCATATTCATACCCTTTTCTCTTGATCATATTGGGAAGTTTGAGCTCAATTCAAAATTTAATGAATATCAATAGATTCACCAAGAATATATTCATAAGAATACAATCATTTTCATTGTGTATATTCAAGAAGAGAATATTTACAAGGCAAATAACCCATCCAATAATTTTAACCTTTGACAAAATGAGCATTCCCTAAAACAGTGCTGAGAACATATTTGTTTTTATTGGTGAATTGGCATACTTCCTTCTAGAAGGGCTTTTTATCTCCAAGCACTCAGGCCCAAGATTTACCAAGTGAAACTCATTTGGGTATGTACCAATGGTTTCCCAGCATTTCTCAGATCTTATGGGCTCTGTAACTGCTCTGTTTTTCTTGTTTTACTCTAACACATTGATTTGGGATATATACAGGATTAATAGATATTTTTGTCTGAATGTAAGAACTTCTAGCAGTCCTCTACCTTCAGGTATCATTTGTTTTACTTTTTAGAATTGTTTTTCATCCATTTTTTTCTAAATTTAATTCTCTGATATGATTGTCCTGTTTTACTGAACTATTTTCATGTTAGAAGAAAACATCTTTAACCCAATAAATATTTATCAAACATCATAAAACCTTAAAACTGGAACAAGAGATTTCCATTAAAAATAAGGATGCCTATTCATCATAATCATTCAAAATTGTTCTAAATGTGCTAGCCTATGCAATAAGCCAAGATGGCAGGCAAGATATTAGAAAAGAATCACAAAACCATCATTATTTCCTGATGATATGCCTGCCCAGCTAGAAAAAAAGAGTAATGAATTTTTAAAAATAAAATTAATAAACAGATAACATTAAATTCCAAATAGCTTAGAAATTTAAATGAAAGGATTAGAAAAATAATTTCATAATTTTGGAATGTTCAAGGCATTTTTCTCATTATTAAGTGTGATTTAAAATTTTTAATATGTAAATAATGTGATCATAGAAAAATTCTGGTGGAGCTTTCTGACTAATTTTTTATTATCAAAGATAGATAAAAGTTAATAGACTAGTAAAATGATCACCCATATAACCTCCACATAGTCAACTACTGTTAATATAATAAAACACTATGCTATAAATTTTAAATATTTTGTTTTTTTCTAATATCTGATCATTGCAAAATATTGAGATACTACAGCAAAATCTACAACATGGATGAACCTTGAAAACATTATCCTAAGTGAAATAATCAAATCATAAAGGACCACATATTTCATTTACATAAAATGGGTAGAGTAGGCAAATCTATAGAGACAGAATGTTGATTAGTGATAGCTAATGACTGGGAGCAAGTTTGGGGGAAATCAGAAGTAAATGCTAATGAATGCCAGGTTTCTTTCTAGGGCAATGAAGAAAATGTTCCCAAACTGATTGTGGGTGATCGGGTTGCAAAACTCTGTAAAATATACTAAAAACCATTGACTAGTACAGATTAAATAGGTATTGATGGTATGTGAACTATATCTTGAAGCTGATATTAAAATCAAGAAATTAATTATAGTTAAATCAGTTGACTGACTTTAAAGGAGTTCCCCAAATATGTTTGAGTAAAGAAAGCAAGATGCAGAAAAATGCATACGATTTCATTTTTGTAAAACGATGACAAAATTGCACATATGAATATATGTATGCATGCAATTATATGAACATGGAATAAATATAGAAGGATGCATACTAGGTTGTGAATATGAGTTACCCAGATAGGGGGTGCTATGTGCGGAGAGGGTGACTAGAGGGGAAGAAGTGGTAACAATGCAATACAGGGACTGCTGAGACAAACCCTACTTAAAAAGAAACGCATGATGTGTCACGTCTGCAACTGACTTTCAGATGGTTCAGTAAGAATGTATGTGTATACATATATAATTTCATATCTACATACATAAAGATGGACAGATAAAACAAATAGGATCAAATGGTAACCGTTTATTATATGATGCATAGTTATTTCTCGATTTTGAAATGGTTTCGGTTTTGCGAACAGACAGCCAAGTTTTCTTGCAACAGTTTTTAAGGGGGCTATTTTGAGAACCAATATTAAGAAAAGAGGCATTACGGTTTTGCGTATTTTTGATTATCATTATAGTGTATTAATAAATTCCATTATGAAGAATTAATGGGCATTCTACTGAAAGGTACACTAGCTTATCAAGGCACAGGGTAAGCTTATAGCATACACAGTGGCACACAAATCTGGAGGAACTAATCCATTAAATGAGACTACCAGAATTTTTGATGTTGTGATAGCTGGGCTACCAAATGCTGTGGCAATCCCACCAATGTTTATACACATCAGAATCTCTACCAAAAGAGACTAACACTCAGGAGGCAACCAGGGGAATGACCACTCCAGTCCCTACTCTCTTAAATATCATATTTCTCAGTAAACAGAAAGAACAGGAAGTTGGGACTGGCTATTAGGGACAAGGGTCACATTAGAAAAAAAGAAATTTTCTTTGGCTTAACTTAAAAAAAAAAAAAAGGTGAGCGGAGGAGCTTTGCAAAAAGAAAAGAGATTTAAAATGTATTTGCCTTTAATTATGGTACCCATGCAATTTTTTTTGAAGACTGGAACATATAATCTATAAAGTCTATAAACTATAATCTATAAAATCTATAAACTATAATCTTCTATCTATGCCCCATCCTGAGGACAACAGTGACATCAGCCTGCTAAAGCTACTCCACAACTTCCAAGCCTCAATTCACCTACCCCTCGCCACTAAAAAAAAGTTCAAAGCAGCCAAAAATGCTAGGTATTTTTAATGCAAAAAAGGCTCCCTTAGGTATCTATTGAGGCCATCATTTTCCTATGAGAGGAATGTGAGGCTGTCCCTCAAAATGTGATCTTTGAGCAGCCACAGCAAAAGCCGGGCTTCACTCTTCAGCCCTTAGGGCCCCCAGCTCCCAGCCCCCAGCTCTGCTCCTCTGCGCAGACATGAATGAAGTCATGGTTTCAATACATCAACGCTGAATGTTAACTTTATACTCTGATCCATTTGTGTCTAACTGAAGTAAAAAATCCATCTAATATAGGGTTTTTTTTAGAATGAAATAAGATATATTTAAAAATTTGTAAATTGTAAAGAGTTGATGTTATAAAAATAAGAACTGGTGGAGAAAATCAATCTGGGTTATGAAATATTTTTTTAAAAGGTCTTTTAGCTTTCAGTATCTGGGACAGAACAAACAAATAAGCACCTAGTAGAAATCCTTGCAGAATGTGTTTTCCTAAATTTAAAAAATTCTCTCATTTCCTCATTAAACAAGTAATATATGCCAATTTTTTAAAAGGAGAAAAGTAACAGAAAAGCTATGTCACTTTACCTAATAAGACATTCACTGTTAACATTTTGGTATTTTCCTTCTCATCTTTTATTTGTATTTGGGGTCTGTTATTTTTCTTTTAAACACAGATGTAATCAAACTAAACATTACTATTTATGTCCTGTTATCTTAAGCATTTCCCATGTTGTTGTCAATCGCTTGCTATATGTTATTCCATCAACTGTAACTCAGAATTAGCTGAACATATATCATGGAATTACTGACAGTTTCATAACAGTCTCTGAAATATTTAGTTGGAGATAAACATATGAAGAATTCCAGGCTTCTAAAAGCTAAACTTAATTTCTGGCAAGCATACTGGTAATTATAACCAAAAGCCAAATATTATGGAATCCTTTTTTTAGACTAAGCAATCTTACCACTCAGCATATATAATCACTGAAATACTTTCTGCATAATGATATCTGTTTAGCTACTGGCAACCATAAATGTCCCTGAAAGCCAGAGAAATGTAAAATTTCTCTAATATGATTTGCAAAGTAAAAGTTACATCTGAGCAAACTGAAATATAAAGCTGGTCTTGAACACAATATTTATTCTGAGAAAATTCATACTCATATACTTTCCACCTATTAGAAGTAGCTATAGAAATCATCATATGAACCAATCAATGCTAAAATTTTTTTATCTACTAAATAAGTTTGAGTTCATATAAGCATATCAAAGTATTTTTAAATTCTATACAAAATTATTGAGGGGAAATTATTTAAATGTTCAAGAAAAGATATTTGTGTACCCTTACGGCACAAGGAAATAAGGAAATGCTCAAAAAACAAACTGGTGAGAATATGCCAAAGGGACACAGGAGCCAACCCAAAGAGCTCTCAATGGCCAAAGCTAAAATAACTGGAGCAACAAAATAAATCAGTACTGGATTATAAACCAAAGTAGAAATAAATATCCATGAGTCCATACCGATATAAGTGAATGATTGATTAAATAAACGAGAGAGAACAGACAAACCTACTATATAGAAAAAAATCCAAATAATTTATATAAATACAAGCTCCTCAAGAAGGTAGAGTATAGCTCCCCACCCTTTAAGTGTGGGCTGCACACAGTGATGGGGGAGTGCTTTACACTGAAAAACCTGACAAACACTACCTCAGCCAAGTGATCAAGGCATCAATAGTGATAATTCATGTTGATGGCATGTACCACTGATGATGTGTTGAGAATGGCATTTTATCTCTTTGGTCGTCCTCTCAAGAACCTATAATCCCCATCTAACCATTAGAAAAATATCTGACAAACTGAAATTGAGTGATATTCTCCATTCTACAGAATACACTAGTACTCCGTAAAATCATCAAGCTCATCAAAAACAACATCTGAAAAACTGCCATAGTTCACAGGACTCTAAGTGGGTATGATGACTAAATGTATTATGGTATCACAGGTGGGATCCCCAATATTAGGTAAAAACTAAGGAAATCTGACTAAAGTATGGACTATAGTTAATAATAATGTAAAACAGAGCTTCATTAATCCTAACAAATCTCTCATACTAATGTAAGATGTTAATAATAGGGGAAATGATATGAGGTATATGGGAACTCTCTGTAACATCTTCACAACTTTTCTGTAAATCTAAAACTTTTCTAGAATTATATATGATTCTAATGGATATATAGGTATAGACAGATCGTACACACATCTAAGTTTCAAAAGTTCCACTGTTAGAACACTTCCTGGCACTCAATACACACTTCTGGAATGAATAAGTGAACACACATGTTTTGTGGTACTGGTTTTATTTCTACAATTCCATCCACAAAAAAGAGTCATAAAGGAAAAGTATTACCTAATACTGGCCAAGAAATTAGTACGCATTCATTGACAGATCTAAAAACTATGCTGGATGCTGGGTATTGAAATACAAAACATGAAATTCACAGTCTAATTGTGAGGAAGAAAGCTGAGAATGATAGCTGATAATGACAGAAAATGATTAAATATAAGGTACTTGTTCTGGGTATCGTGGGAGTATATACCAGGGGCACCTAATCTTGCACGAGATAGTGAATGGCAAAGGATTCATAAGCAAAGAAAGTCAGGCAGGCCCAAAACAACTGATGTATGGGAGACAGTGCTATTATAGAGACTTATAAGGGGAGACCTAATGAGGATGGTCAGGAAAGGCCTTTGTGAAAAAGTGATTAAGCTGAGAACTGAGAAATACGAAGGAACAAGTCATGTGAAGCGAAGTTGGAGGAAAATTACAGGTAAAAAGAAGAGTAAGTGTAAAGATGCTGAAGTAGGAAAGTGTCTTAATGCCTAGATTATATTGTCTATTTAAATGCTGAAATGAAAAGGCTGGTACATAAACGTGTTAGTGCCTGAATGAGTTCATCAAACACCTCTCAGGCTTACAGAAGCAGGAACCTCAGCCTGTTTAGCACCTCCCAGAGATGTACAAAGGGGATTCCTTTCTTTAAACTTTGCAGAACTACTTAGATATATATAAATACCAAGGCCCCTGACAGTCAATGATTAGGATGACACTGGAAGAAATCATCAGTGGGGATACATCAGAATAAAAAACTTAAAAGGAGCGAGCTTTCCAATATCTCCCACTCCCAAGGGGCCTAATAATAGCCCTTGAATTCTTTGTTCTATTCCTTCTGTTCTGTGCTCACCCGGATTCAGTAAGTAAGGGTCTATTTGTTTGTATTTTAGGCAATGTAATGTTTGCAAAACAGCAACAATAATCAAGGACACAATGTGGCTTCTCTCACTCAGGGGAAGTAAAACTGTGGAATCCTATGAGGGCTAGAAAATTACATAAAAAAGAAATATGCAATAAATTCTCCTTCATATAATAGGTACTAGGCAAAATTACTTTTACATATGAATAATTGCAGCAATAAACACCAATAAAGCAGGAGTAATGGCATCATTAAGAACAGCCAAATAATTCAGGCAATGAACAGACCACCAGTGGTCCCCAGAATCAGTCTACTTCACCATTACTGGGAACATACCATTATGAATAAATGAAAACCACAGGAAATGCTCATTTTCTCAAGATTTGTATGCTTATGAGGAGGTCAACTGCTGTGGATTCCAGGAGAGAATGTATTTCTAGCATTTATGGTCCTGAGAGAATGGGCAATGAGTAACTGATTGGAAATCAAGAGCAAAGGAGAAAAAGAAATGTGTCAAATGTCAACTCATACCTAGGAAATGTAAAATGTTCTCTGATTATTCAGTATATAGAACACCTACCCAAATACCTTCATTGATGAAACCATCTCTGACACACCAGTTAAAGAGTCAACATGTACTGAGCCTTATATACAATGTCCTGCAATCCGCTGTGGAATTCTGGGGAAATAAAACATAAAACATATGGCAAGTCTCTTTAAAGACACAGAGATCCAAAGGTGGTAAATCAATTGGCTTAGAATACAAATGAGGATTTTATCATAAAAACAATTTCCACACATAAAGTAATTAGGTTCTCAGGCCACCCACAAAAATTTCTTAGCCTACTCTTGCTGACCGGAAATATAGAACTAAGACTGCTATATAACACAGCCAACTGGAATTTTTATTATATCTATGAGAAAATGCAATCCTAGTTCACTACAGATGGCAAGCCCTGACTCCTTGCAGGCATCAAAGCTCTGCCCAGCGACAACCCTAAGTGCCAGGGCAGCATCAGGGCCATTAAAGACTGACCAATTCTCTTCTACAGTGGCAATTTAAACTTAAAATAAGTAAAATTAAATAAAACTAAAATATCAGTTCTTTGCTACCACATTCCAAGTGCTCAATGGCCACATGTGGCTATAATGGCTATCACATTGGACAGTGCAAAAAGAGAACATTTCCATCATCACAGAAAGTTCTACAGGACAGCACTGCTTTATATCTCTATGAGAAAGGTTTCTCACTTTTCTATAGCATCATAAAAGAAAGCAACTCTATGTGGATAGATGGTGATGATGATAGAACAATGTGAATGCATTTAATGCCTCTGAACTGTACTCTTAAAATGGTTGTTAAGGTGGAACGTGTTATGTTATATGTATTGATCACCAAAAAAATAAAGCAGCTCCCTGTTACACTCTCTCCTTATATTCCAAGGCATGGCATAATTTGCAACTGGTCACTAAACTGGATCTCCTTTAAGTGTGTGTCATGCCAAAGCCAAGATTTTGTAAGTGGCTGATAGCATACAAAAAAAAAAAAAGAAAAAAGAAAAAAGAAAAGGCCAATTCCTGCAGTCCACTTCTACTGTCCATGCTTTGGTTTTCTGAGTTTTCACATGTCCTTGGTTGGGTCTTAGATAAATCTACATTTTATTTCAATAGCATTGTAATTAGACCCCTTCTCAAATCTTTCTCTCTCTCTCTCTACACACACACACACACACACACACACACACACACACACACACTTCTTTCCTTCAGAGCTATATTAATGACTCAGCACTGACATCAGTGCCACCAGTGACATCTTATTGGCTTTGGATATGTGGAAATATGGATGCAAAATGATTGATCAATTCTGAAAAAAGAACTGAAATCAACAGGAGAAATAAGATGGGATGGAGGAATACACACACAAAAAAACTCCTTTAAAAATTCAAATTAGTAGTAAATCGGTTTGCTAGAACAAGAGCAGCAAAAAGCCTTGTGTGTACGTGGGGGTGGGGATGGTCAATGCCCCCAAAGTAAGAATACCTTGAAATTGCTGTAATTACTTACAAACCTCAGTGCTCCCTAAATTATGAAATCTTACTCAAGAGTCCTGCCTTAAACCTATTAGAGGGTTTACATATTATGTATACTCCCTATCTGGGGCATAGTTGATATATGCAATGTCTTCTAGAAACACAATTTCCCACATAAACAATACCTATACATCCAATGAGGTCCAAGAAGGAAAACAAAGCTACCGGAACCACGGCCAACTTTATCACTATATGCCCATCTTAGGTTTTGTTTTAGAATTTTCTTTATATGTAGAAAAATACTAACTTCATCAACCATGCTTAAGTCATAAACACTGAGTTTTCTGTGGTTCTGCTAAACCACCCACATTTGCTTTCCTAATCCCGCCAGTCAGCAGTCTATAAACATGGAACAACTGGCCTTTGAATGAAGCCAACACGCCTGAAATGGCATCATATGTGTGATGTGGGCTTGTATGAACCATCTGGCAACCCACTCAGATTCACTGTTGATGCTCACTCTCATTCAATTCTCAAATCTTAAACTTAAGAGCTATTTGCAAATTTCCATTCAGGGCAAAGTTTCTGTTAAATCTGTTAAGACACAGTGGGGCAAACTTAAAGACTTTTTTTAAGGTGAATTCAAGATCACAGTCTGTCCTCAATACACGGTAGCTATTATTTATTATAGTACTACACTCTTCATCCAAACTAGCTCTATCCCCTAACATCACCTCTGCTAGTATGCAGATTCATTGACCCCATATACTCACTAATTATGACATCTTAGAGCATACTCTATAGCCACCCAGTGCCCCTGCCCCTTTCCAGTTGGCCCCTTGCCCTGCTAATACTGAGACCAGTTCCATATAAGTCTAGATTAAAAGTAAAGAACCTGCTCTAAAATGACACTAGGGCATATGCTGGTACACACACCTCAGGGAAAGATTTATACAATGGTTCACTTTTGTTTACTTTTAACCATTTTCAGAAAAATATTTCACTAAGAAACTCTAACCTATTTTCTCTTGGACTGTCAAAAAACATAAAACAAAGTGAGAAAATTCTAGGCCAGAGAGCAGATCTGAAAAATAGCCTAAATTTCATTTAACCCAGGGCAAAGCTTCTAAAACCACATGTCTACTGGTTTTCTGAGTGCTTTAAAATCGTCACATCCAGTTATGCATGTGTCTGAAAAGTCTCAGCATCCTACCAGGGCTACCTTCGCCCCTTAGTATTTGATTCTCATGTCACTTCTCAAATTAGGAGTCATGAGTACAAAAAAGAAATCAGTTTCTGCTAGGTGGCTGTGATGATGGTGGCTATAATAGTAGGTGGCTTTGTTGTGGGTAGAAAAGATATTGCCCAGTTGTGATCACATAACTCTATATCTTGCTAGTTCAGGCCACCCACACCTGTTAAGCTGGGAGTACTCCCACCACCCACTCATCCCTAAAGCAATTCGGACCTTATGGATTCAAATTTCCATTCTACCTATTAGGACCAAGAGGCAGAGAGAGACTGGATGTTAGATGCACATAATGAGAAGAATCTCCCACACTCGTGCTCTCGGCTATTCCAAGGACTTACTAGAGGTTAAGCCAAGTCCTTCTAAATAATAAATAAGTACATTCATTTTGCCCAACTTTAGACTTAGGGATGGATAAGGGGGATAACTGCTTTAGCTATAACCAAGGATCAAGCCACAGAAAAGTAGATATGTTAAGTGGAAATAAGGAAGCTGGTCCTAGCTGGGTCAACAAGGATCAGAGTCCAAGGTCAAAGCAAGCAATGAGAATGATTACACATGTCAAGCCAATCATAACTGGTATGGAACCAAGAAGGAGGGAATCCTGGCCCTTTCAAAGATACCAGGAGTTGAGATAGGTGTATAAAGAACAGGGACTGGACAGATATCAAATGTGATTCAGGTGAAAGGAAAGTAGGCCCAGAGCTAGTTAGAGACGGCAGAGATACTAAACAAACAGGACAAGACTTAGGTGGCTGGTGCCGGGGAGCAGTATTAGGGATAAAGCACTAAAACAGAATATGAGATACCTTATCCGCAACATGAAATACTGTAAGATGACAAAGATAGTCTACAGTTTCTTAAGGAAAAGCTCCTTCAAACCAGAACTCTATGCCCAGCAGTGATCATTCAAGTATGTGGACAAAAATAAAGACATTTCATTTAGAAGCATGTAAGGTAAAAGCATCAGGCATATGCTGTTGCTTTATCGGACATGATAAATAATGCACAACTAATGCAAAATATCAATTTCATCCTGTCTCTAGTTACTTGAGACTACACCTCATGCATTATCTTACCTACAAAGGAAGGTAGTACTTCTACTCAAAGCCATTGCTAAAGACTGAATTAAATTTCCTTGGAAGTAACATACATGAGGTATGTTTATCTACCTCTATCTTTTCTATTTCCCGCCTTAAGTATTTTGAAAATGTAAAAGCAATTTAATTTGCTGCTTCCTTTCTACTAACCAATCTAATCAATCGAGCCAAGTAAAAAATGGCAAAAAACTGTTTTCAAAACTGTTTTCACTTTGCCATTTTCCCAAACACACAAAACTTAAGCACTCCTTGATCTTAATTAAGATGACATAGCACCAAGGGGACTGAACCACCTCTCTTTTATACTTGTCTACTTCCTGTAATACTGTATAATTAGGAACAAGAGACAAGGTGATGTATTTATATCAGTACTTACTGAATTACTAATTAAATGCTTTAATAACCCAACAACTACATGAACATAATCCAATGGGATCAAATTATTCCTATATAGTTATTTTTTTATCAGAAACAAGTTAGTACAAAAATGTCTCTGAACTCCACAAGGTACATAAAGGTAAACCCGCATTTCTCAGTTATTACTTGTAGCAATAATGTGTACCTGCTGGAAATGACTTAAAGAACAGAAACATTTAGAATTTATTTTCATAATCACCACCCTTTACACAATATCTACTCATTCAATAAATAATCAATGGACATCTGTGTACCAGGTGCTAAGGAAGGCAAACTTATCTGTAGAAATGTTCAGAGGAGTCAGAAGGATAATTCAAAACAAATTCCTAAAAACCGGTAAGTCTTTGATATAAGGCTTCTGTTATTGGGAAATTATATTTAAAAACCAGAACATGTGATGTCCTGGTGATAACCAACACCTGAAACCTCCAAATGGATCCTGAACGGTTTGGGATGCTACGAGCACAAGCTAAGACATCATAAAGAAACATCTAATTTGTGTTAAATCTCATGTCAGTATGATAACATAGATTAGTAAAAGCCACATGATGTTTTATAGAGCGATCAACAGAGAAATCATGAACTAAAACCAGCAAAGAATGACACTTCTGCTTTCTTTGGTTGTCATTTACTTTACATGTTGTTACTGATCCGTTTTAATTTTCCTATATGTGTTATAAGGCAGGGGTCCAACTTCATTCTTTTGTGTATGGAAATACAGTTGTCCCATCTGCTGAAGAAACTATTCCTTTCTCATTGAATGGACTTGGCACTCTTGTCAAAAATCAATTAGCCATTGATATACGGGTATATTTCTGGACCATCGATTTTATTACATTGGTCTATATTTCCATTCCTATGCCAATACCACATTGTTCTGATTACTATAGCTTTGTAATAAGTTTTGAAATTAGGAAGTGTGAGTTATTCAACTTTGTTGTTCCTCAGAATTGTTTTGACTTCTCAGGGCCTCTGGCAATTCCAACTGAATTTAAGGATCAGCTTTTTTATTTCTGTAAAAAAAGGCTATTGGAATTTTGATGGGAATAGCTCCGGAGAGTATTGATATGTTAACCATATTAAGTCTTTCTATCCATGAACATGACATATATTTCCATTTATTCATGTTTTTAAAAAATTTCTTTTGGTACTGTTTAATAGTTTTCAGTGTTCGAGTCATTTACCTCCTTGGTTAAATGTTTTCCTTGGTATTTTACTCTTTTAGATGCTACTGTAAATGAAACTGCTTTCTTAATTTCATTTTTCAGATTATTCATTGCTTGTGTATAGAAATACAGCTGATTTTTGTTACCTTGCAAGTCTGCTGAATTCATAAGATCTAACTGCTTTCTTATAGATTCCTTGGGATTTTCTAGAGGACCGTGTAATCTGCGAACAGAGACAGCCTTCCTTCTGCTTATGAACTCTAGTGACCGTGGCCTTCTCAGACTCCTCGCCCCATGTTCTTAGGGAGACTGGCAGCGTCCACCTGGGTTTCCCCTTGCACCACAGCCTAGAAACCCTTTCCAGGTGGTAAACTGGGGCAAGCATAGGGTTCATCTTATTTGTTTCTCATCTCAGAGATCACTGTACTTTCACTGCCTGATATACAATGTCTTAAAAATCACTGCGTAATATATTTTGTCTCATTTATTATTTTAAGTGGTGTGATGGTTAATTTTGTGTGTCGACTTGACAGGGCCACAGGGTACCCAGATATTTCATCAACATTATTCTGGGTGTCTGTAAGGGTGTTTCAGGATGAGATTAATACTTGAATCAGTAGAGTGAATAAAGCAGACTGCCCTCCTTAATGTGGGTCGCCCCATCCAATCAACTGAAGACCTTAATAGAATAAAAGATCTTAGTAAAAAGGAACTCCCCCTGCTTGACTGCTGAGTCATCAGTCTTCCTACCTTCGTACTTAAACTGAAACATCAGCTCTTCTTAGGTTTCAAGGATGCGGCTTTCAGACTGTAACTTACACCACTGGCTCTCTCCTGGGTCTCAGGCCTTCACACTGACTGGAACTACAACCACTGGCTCTCCTAGCTCTCCAACTTGCCGGCTGCAGAACTAGGGAGTTCTCAGCCTCCATAATTATGTGATCCAATTCCTTATAATAAATCTCTTTATGTGTGTGTGCGTGTATGTATGTATATGTATATGTATAAACACACATCCTATTGGTTCTGTTTCTCTGGAGAACCCTGATACAGGTGGGATGATAAATGAGCTCCCGTTACTCCATGTTGGCCAGAAGCATAAATCTAATGTATTTTTAAGACACTATTTTATTACAAGGCAAGTAATTACAACAGTCAGTAGGTCTGGGATGAAGCCCAAGAATTTGCATTTCTAACACATTCCCAGATGACATTGGTGCTGCTGGCCCAGGGATCACAATTTGCTCAAATCCACACACACACTCCACTGTCTTAACTGAATAACTCTTCAAGTCTCCAAATCCTTCTGCTCCATTCCACTCTTACTGAGGAACAAGAAGCAATCAGAAGATGATTTCCACATGCTCCCAATGTGACATCTTCCT
The DNA here is from genome assembly GCF_000325575.1 of Pteropus alecto. NCBI lineage: Eukaryota > Metazoa > Chordata > Mammalia > Chiroptera > Pteropodidae > Pteropus > Pteropus alecto. Next base: position 6,484,915 of record NW_006431915.1, on the reverse strand, counting down.
ACTTACCTCTCCAACATTCCCTTCTGGGTCACTCTGTCCCATCTGCAAAATCCTCCTTGCTCTTCCTCAAAGGCAACAACATTGCCCCCACTTCAGGAACTTTGCACTAGCTATATGAAATGCTCTTCTCCCCAGACATTTGTACAATTTGCTCCCTGACTTCCTTTAAACCTGCTTAAGTGTCCTCTTATCAGAGAGGCCTTCCCAGACCACTCTACAAACCTCCCCACATGTGCCTGGCACTCCCTATACTCCCATCTTGAAGTACTTTTCTCCATGGCATTTGCTACCACCTGATAGTTTTCTTAGTTGTTTATTTGTCTATTTATCACCTATGTTAAGAATATGAGTGGAAAAGAGATAGAGGCAGCCAATATCCCTAGGATTAAAGAGAGTTAGTGATAAAAGAATGGACAGCACTGAATCCATTTATCTAAGAAATCTGGCTAAGAAAAATAGGATCAAGGAGCAGCAGGCTCAGGCAGAAGTTTCTCAGGATGCAAAGGCAGGGCTAAAGGAATAGGGGCCACAAGCAGTGCAAAGAGAAAGTTTAAGGATACTGAGAATTGAAAGGATGTATATATAGGAGACAAGATTGCTCAAATATCTGGAAATAACAGATTCACAGAGCACAAGATTTTTGCTTTTGTTTTTAAAGCAGGTATCTACTAAGAGTTTACTATATGCAGGGCACTGTGGAAAACAGTTCACTGTCATATCTGATTTAATCTCCACAACCTTAGGAAGTAGGAATTATCCTCTAGGCCTTTTTGTACACAATCGGAGACACTGTACTGACATATCTGTCCACAGGCTCCTCCTCCCAGTTTCATCCTTCCTTTCTTCCTTACCGACCTTAATTATAACTGACCCTACAAGATCTCCAACTTTTGAGTTTCATGCATCAGTCAAATATCAGATCTCAGGAGCAAACTTTTGTGAAAGGGGCTGAACCACCTCTTTACTACCTCAATGGTTTATGCTCTGAGAATCCAGAAGTCACCCTGACTCACAGGAACCAATCTCTGTTGACTGACTCCATAGTGTCTTCTTAGAAATTCACCCTCAGTTGAAGTCTTAGGGCTATACCAAATGATTCATCACAGCTGCTACACCACATACTTTCTTCCAGTTCTTCTTAGTTGTCCAATTTTATCCTCTGCCCCTCCACTTTCAGTAGGAAGCCTTCATTCACCACCGCCATGGAGGGTACCCAATAGAAAATGTTTCAGCCTCCCTTCCCACCGCTTCAAACTTTCATCTCATTCTCAGGAATGTTCTTCTCTAGCTCATCATTATTCTTGCAAATGGTGATACCTGTAGGGCTTCCTTTAAAACATCTGTATCCCCTTTTCTTGCCTTATCTGACTACACTGACTGGGACCTCGAAAACAATGGTGATGACAGACATCCTCATCTCCAGTTCCTGACTTAACCTGCAGGCCTTCAGTGTTTTCCTCAGCTGACATGCTTTCAGTGTTCTCGATTAAGAATGGGCCTGGCTTCTCACAACATTGCTTATTTTAAATGTCTCAAGAACAGAACATCCACAAGGAATCAGTTCCAGGCTCATCTAAAACTTCTTCTTATGGATAAAGCTTATCCATACACTATTCTGCTAATACAGACAGAGCAGACATTAGACATATCTACACTACCTTTTTTCCCCCTACCATATGTTATCTTTTTAGGCATTTTAATCACAAGTCAGCTATTTGTTGACATGTTTATTTTAGTGTCTTCTTTATCACCAAATAATTTTCTTTCTATAGTGACTATAAATGCAGGCTATGTATGCTCATTTCATAAATGTACAATATAGGTGAATGACCTATAAAGGTGAAAGGCTTTTAAACTGAACCATATAGTTTATCTAGTGGTCAGCAGGGCCAAATAATCTTATACAAATCTTATTAGAAAAAAAAAAAATTAGATAATCAGCTTTATGGCACAAATCGGCCAACAGAAAACCTATTTCAAAAACAATTCTCAAACGTTTAATAATGTTCATTTTTATAACATGACTTTCAGCTGTTGTTTCACCTTCTGGCTAGACTGAATCCGCTTTTAACCACCCTTATGGCATTGTACATATGCAGGGAACAAATGCAATCTATTGAAGCGAAGCAGTGAGTGTTAAGGAGCTCAATTAAATGGCGGAATATTTCTTGTAAATTAAAGCCCTATTGAATAATCATCTTCCATGCAAATTATCTTTCATGGGGAGTTCCAATAATGTGCCATCATCACATGTAGCCCCTTTAATACATGCTTACTTGTAATGCTTGACATAATGAATTCTCCCTCTTTATTCCTGTAGAAATGAGAATGAAAATTTAAACTTTTTAATTTTTCCTTGGTAGACTGCCTTTGTGAATACCCTGGTGGTGAGACACTATTCACAATCTATAATTCAGAAGAATGATTTAACAAAATGCACAGCATTAGCACATTTATCAGAAACAACAGTTTAAATGAATATCTGATAGAAAATTACCATGCTATCGTCTTCTCCTTCAAAAAAGTAAATTTTCCCGGGAAGCCCAAAAGCTCACTCACCTAATCTTTGCCTCAAACTTTTAAGGTTTCTATCCTTAGACAGAAGAAAGTCATATGCTAAAATGTAATTACACAAAATAGAGATTGCTAACACAATGCATGGGTGGGGGGGGAGGAGTCCACACAGTTCTTAAAATATATACAAAACTGTACATTGTATGTGCAGATGTGCATTTTCTGAGAATCCAGAGTTTTTATCTGATTCTCACAGGAGTCAAAAACCCACAAAAAGATTAAGAATTACCAAATGAAGCCAAAAGATATCTCAATCATACTTTGATCTTACAGGTTCAGAAAATCTGATTGATGTTCCAGTCAATATAAATTTAGTTCCCTTGTTGCTAATTCTGCACATTTATCACGCAGAACAAAAATTCCAACTCAAAAAAAAAAAAAAATCAAACTAAAACATTCAATCATAGACATTTCCTAAAACCTAAAGTGAGATTCCACACATCCTTCCCGAGCATTCCAGATTATGTGCATATGATGAATCAACCTAAGCCCTGAAAAGAATAACTGACAAGGGTGTTAAGGGGGAATCTGAGTCATATGCTACTCCTTGGACCAGAGCCTGGTATATCGGCAGAGAGCTGGGAAAAATAGGCAAATTCAGTGTCACAATTTCATGTTTCATGAAGGTCTCTGTAAATGTACGGCTTCCTTCCCCCAACACCCAAATGCTTCTAAAAGTCCCTAGCTTAACTATTAACTAAATCATAAATACTGAATTGCATTTTTAAAAACATGCTCATAGGTCCTGCCACTCACTTTAATGGACTAGGAAAAGTCCAAGGGACCTTCAGGGTCAATTAAATACCACAACTGCTACAACAGCGATGTACTACAAAGCATATAAGTACCTGAGTCCTGTTAGGAACTTACTACTCAAACTTCTAGTTAACAAGCACAATCCCCAGGTTCTATTCAGAATTAATGTGCCCACAGAAACCCTAAGTCACAACCCATGATTCTGCAAGGAAGGCAGAAACTTTCTTATAAAGCTAGTGTGGTGTAAACACTGCTGACTATGACTGCATTTATCCAGCTATATTTAAAAAAAAAAAAAAAAAAAGGCAGCAGCTTGAGCAAGTATAACTTCTAAAGACTTAGTACTGAAGAAAATAAAATCAACACTGTAAAAAGATTTCAGATTTCTCACAGTATAAAGTAATAGAATCTTATACAATCTCCAAATAGTCACAACACAAAATACATTAGGGATGCGCTATGTATATAAAATTGTCCTTAACTAATTGAATACCACAAAGAGAAAATACCTAATATTTTTTCACAAATTTTTTTCAAAAAATTTCTTTTCAATACTTCAAATTTTACCAAAAGCTTTCCCATATTTTAAAAATTAAGTCATTTTCTTGAACTTTAAAAATGTTCATTCTCAACTATATGCATTATGCGAGTTCGGTGGTCTTCAGCCTCTCTGAAGAGGGGACACTCAAGTACTGGAATTTTGGTGGCACACTTCAAGGACAGGATTACATCCTCACTCCTCACTCTCTGCTTGAATCCCCTTTCACCACTGTGTATCTGTTTAAATAGAGTTCTTTACTGCCCTGACCTATATACTCACAAAGCAGAGTCCTTGCACGCTCCAATAAACAAGCAATCCCCTAGAACTGGCTCAACACCACGCTTCGCCTTTTACCACTCATCCTACATGACCCACTCGGGTGTTCACTTAAGTCACGGCATTTCTCCCACTGAATTAAAAATCAATGCTTTTTTCTCTCAAATTTGATAACCATCTATAAAGGGTATATAGCACAAATGCTACAACAGCACATAATTTGAAGCCACTGTGCTAGTTAAGATGATTAGCATTAATAATTCAGAAATTATTAAGAAATTATTAAGAAATTTTTAATTTCTTAATAAATTACTATGTGTTACCTATGAAGTCAAAGTAGACAGACAAAATCAAATGTTCACCAACACAAGTATTTGTTGAACTTAACTTTCTCCACATGTCTGGAGTTCAAATAGCTTCCCTTCTAGATATTTAAACCTCAATAATTTCTCCTATGTGCCCTCTTTACGACATGAATTTTTTTTCATCTTCACAACAACCCAATGAGGTAATATATACTCATCCTTCAGTACCACAGGGGATTGGTTCCAGGACACCCCACAGATCCCAAAATCCGCACGAGTCGGCCCTTAATCCATTTCTGTTCCCTCTGTCTCAAACGCTCCTCTTCCAACCACCTGCATGGCAAGCATTTTCACTCATTTTAAGTCCTTATTCAAGTCATTTTATCAGTGCGGCTTTCTTTGGCAATCTAAACCGTCAAACCCTCACCCTAAAATATTTCATATCTCCCTTCCCTACTTTTTTTCATCTCAGCACTTATCCCTTAACATGCTTTTTTTTTTAAAAAAAAAAATCCTGTTTATTCTGTCTTCTCAACTGAAATTAAAGTTCTGTGAGGGCAGGAATTTTTGTCTTTACTGATTTCCCAGCACCCAGAAAAGTACCTAATGCATAGCAATTATTCAATAAATGTTTACTAGATGAATAATCTCTATGATCACTTTAAATAGCTATATCCTATTCCATCAAGTGCTTACACCAAGATTTATGTCATAATTCTCCTACTGATGGATATATTGGTTATTGCCAATCTTTCACTAGTCCATATAATGCTTGAATGCAGAGTCAGCAAACTTTTTCTGGTAAGAGTCAGATAGTAAATATTTCTGCTTTGCAACATTTCTGTAACAACTAAACTCTGCCACTGTAGCACAAAAGCAGCTGTAGACATAGAATGGTTGCGACTGGATTTGGGCTCCACCAGGCCAAATTTAGCCGGTGGTCCCTCATCTCTGCTTCATCGTTTTTTTATTTTTTAGGCGTATCTTTTTCTATCTTTTCAATTAGTAGAATTACTGAATAAATGGATATGAATATATTTATGGATCTTGGTACATTCTGTCAAATTGCTTGGGGGGCAGGGAGGTTCATCCAGATGCCAGAAAAAAATTCCTTTGGCACATTTCCAAAGTAACTGAATTGCCACCTTTACTTAAATTAAATTACATGTGGGGAACTTTTCCCCAAAAAGATTAAAATTTTAAGTTTTGTACTGGAGATAAACTTTAGTTATACAGAAATTCATTTATGTAGAGCTCCTTGTCTTCTCAAAATAACAGATAAATGAAGTATATTATTGAACAAGAATTATCATGAAAACGTTAACAACCTGAGTAATTTACACATGAAGTAAACTCTCTGAACAAATATATACTGGCTCATCGCTATATTATAGAACAGATAAACAAGATAAGCTGTTAAATAATCAAGCTATTGCATACCTTACCTTTTTTTTTTTTTTAAACTACACAGCTATCTGTCCCCTTTGATCGAGGAAAAAACTGTTTTCCAAGATAACAAAAATCATACTTAATAATAAACAAGGGCTTACTAGCAAGCAGGACAATAGCAGAGGCTTAGTTTTGGACTCTCTTCAAATCATAAAAACCGAGCAGACCAAGAAATAGACCCACATGTAAGCTCAACTAATTTTTTACGAAGGTAAAAAACAGTTCAGAAGAGGAAGCGTAGCTTTTTTAAACAGTGCTGGAGCAACTGGACATCCATAGGCAAAAAGTGAACGTCAACCTAAACTTCACACCTTATATAAAATTTAACACAAAATGAATCACAGACTTAACTATAAAACATAAAACAAACAAACAAAAACCTTGTAGAAAACAACATAGCAGAAAATCCCTGGGATGTAGGGTTAGGCAAAGAGTTCTTAGACTTGATATCAAAAGCATGATTCATAAAAGGAAAAATTGGTAAAATTAAAATCTTTTGTTTTGTGAAAGCCATGTGAAGAAGATTAAAAGACAAGCTAGAGGCTGGAAATAAACACCTGCAAACCACATATCTGACAAAGGACAAGTTTCCAGAATACATAAAGAACCCGCAAAAAAATCCAATTAGAGAATGGGCAAAAAAAAAAGATGATACACAGATGGCAGGTACACATATGTAAAGATGAGTAACATTAGCCATTAGTGAAATGCAAATTAAAACCACAATATCACTACGCACATATCAGAAAATAAAAAATAGTGATGACATCAAATGCTGGCAAGGATATGGAGAGACTGGATCACTTATATATTGCTGGTGGAAACATAAAATGGTCCAGTCACTTTGGAAAAGTTTGGCAGTTACTTTAAAAAAAAAAAAATAAGCATGTAATTACTATCATACTACTATATGATACAGCAATTACATGCCTGGGTATGTATGCTAGAGAAATTAAAAGTAAAAGCCAAGAAATGGAATCTGTCCAAAGGACCTTCGACAGATGATGGTTAAACAAACTATGGTATGCCAGTGAACTACTACTCAGGAATAAAAAGGAACAAGCTATCAACAACCCGGATAAATTTCCAGGGAATTATGCTTAGTGAAAAAAAACTAATCCTCAAGATTATAGATACTATGATTCCATTTACATAATGTTTTTTTAAATAACAAAATTTCAGAAGTGGAAGACCTATTAATGGTTGTTAGGGGTTAGGGATCGGATGGCAGATGGGAAGAGAAAAGAGGGGCTGGTAGAAACAGGAACATACACAGGTAATAAAATTGTATTGAACCTAACACACACACACACACCAATAAAATGGGAAATCTGCATAAGAGTGATAGATTGCACCAATGCCAATGTATTTGATTGCTAGGGAGACCAAAACGAAATACCGCAGACTGGGTGGCTTAAAATTTTTCTGGAGGCTAGAAATCCAAAATCAAGGTGTTGGTAGGTTTGGTTTCTTCTGAAGCCTCTCTCCTTGGCTTCCAGGAAACCACATCCTCACTGTATCCTCACGGTCTTTCCTCTGTACACATATCTCTGGTGTCTCTTTTTTTATTCAAATTTCCTCTTCTTTCAGGGAAACTAGTCAGATTGGATTAGGAACACGCTAACAGCCTCATTTTAAGTTAATCACCTCTTAAAAGGCCCTAGCTCAGTATCTAGGAACATTCTGATGTATTGGAGGTTAGGGCTTCAACATATGTATTTGGGGGGAAGCATATAATTCAGCCCATAACAGTTAATATCCTAGTTGTGATGTTATAATTTTACAAAATGCTACCATTAGGGGAAACTAGGTAAAGTATGCAAAGAAGCTCAGCAAGGAAAAAAAAATAGTTTAACAGCTAGGATAGATAACAAAAGATAAGATGTCCAACAGAATTCGGTGATGAGGTAGCCCCATGAACCCTGGATGAGTGGGCAGAGCTAACAAGACCTCTCAGGTGATTAAGATGCAGAGCTAACAAGACCAGTTCTGGATCAAAAACTGGGCAGGTGAGGGGGAGAGAAAGGAGAGTTCTGATGATTATAAATGCTGGTGAACAAGAAATTATCAACTATCACCTTTGAAAAGAGAGGACCCATTTAAGTGAAATTGGATCTGAGAAAAGTAAAGTTTTGCAGGCTCCAAGACCATGGAGACCTACTGAAAAACCTCTGGAAGAAAACTGCTGGGATTAAAATCCCAATCGAACAAAGAAGCATTGCTGGGGATGAAGGAGAGAGATCTCAAAGGAGGCCAATCTCAGAAAATCAAGGAGGAGGCTAAAGAGGATATGTTTTTTCCTTTATGTTGAAATATAAAATACAATCATAAAAGGACAGAAATATGTGAACAAACCACTGATATTTCACAACTTCACAAACAGAACACATCTATGTAATCAGCAACCAGAACAAGAAACAGAACATGACCTGCACCCCAGAAGCCTCTACTTTTTTCTTTCTATTGACTACTCCTTCAAGGGTAGCCACTATCTGGCTTCAAACTAAATTTACTGGTTGTGCCTGTTTGGAGATTTTACATTTATGCAGGCATACAGTATGTACGAATTATGTTCCCCTGAAATTCATATATTGAAGCTCTAACCTCCGGTACCTCAGTAAAACTCTTATCGGGCTTTTTTAGCTCCGCATGTCTGTGAGATTCATATACACTATCGTATGTAGTTGTGAACTGTTTATTCTCATTGTTCTATAGTATTTCACTGTGTGAATATGCAACAATTTATCCATTCTGAGTCAGCTTATATTGTAAAAAACCACCTGTAAATTTAGTGGTTTAAACAACAATTCCTTATTTCTCACAATGCTATGGGTTTTTCTCTCTTGGCTTACCTGGACTTGCTCATATGGCTACATCAGGTTGGAGGGTCAGGTGAACTGGAAAGTCAAAGATGGCCTTACTCACATGTGTGACAATAAGTCCTGGTCATCATTGGAGTGCCTCCATTCTCCTCCACCTGACCTCTCCTACTCAAGTAATTTCCTTATATTGTGGTCTCAGGGCAATAGTCCCTCCCAGTATGTAAGCATTTATCAAGTCTCCGTTGCAACACACCTGTTAAGGTCCATTGGCCAAAGTAAGTTACATGGCCAAAGTCAGACTCACTGCGGTAAGGGACAACACAAGGGCACAGACACCAGGAGATGTGATTTATTTACTTATTTATTTGGGGCCATCAATGTAACACTCTAACACATATTATACTGATGGTCATCTGGCCAGACTTTAGTTTGAGGCTATTACAAATAGTGCTATGAACATTCTAGTACATTTACTTTGGTAAGCATGTATCTTCAAGTGGAATTTCTGAGTCACAGGATATGCATATGTACAGCTTTAGTAAACACTGCCAAACAGCTTTCCAAATTGCTTATATTCATTTACATTTCTGTACCAATTTACACTTCCAATAGCAGTACATGAGAACTGCAGTTACTCTATGTTCTCACCAACATCTGCTATTTTTTACCTTTTTAATTTAACCATTCTAGTGTGTGTGCAATGGTATCTCACTTTGATTTTAATTGAGCAGCCATATTTTTTAATATTTCACATAAGCAAGAAAGGTGAAAATTTCAAAACATAAAACTAAGAAAACTACCTTGGCCTGCTCTTACCTCCACCACAGAAACTTTCTCCTAAAGTACTGGTAAATCCATCTCATTTAAACATGAATAAGAGAAAAGAATGAAATCTTAACCTATGAAAGGTACTGTGAGAAAAAAGAACCAAATAATGTACCAATGGCTAGTGAAGGCACATGACAAAAATATGGCCATAAAGAAGATGACAACTGTAACATAATATTTCAATACGAATTTTAAAAGAAATTAAGAAAATGATAGAAGATATAAAAGAAAGCATATATAAGAAACAGAAAAACTATATAAAGAGAATGGACAAATGAAGAGCTTTAGAAAGAGAAATGATAAAGGGCAGAATAGGAAAGAAAAAAACTCAGAAAGGAAGACAAAACTAGAAGAAACACTAGATTTAATAGATACCATGGAAAGTACATTAAAGAGACTAAAAGATAAGAAGGAAAAAATACAAAAAAGCAAATATAAAAAATAGGATAAAAAATTTAAAGATATAGATATAAGACAAGCAAAGATGATCTAAAATATACATAACAAGACCTCAAAGAAGAAAATGAAAACAATGAAACAGTATTAAAAATCTATAATTGATGAAAATGTTTATGAAAAAATATTTGAGCCAACATAATAAAATACACATTGTGTATCGGGAAAAATTAAGTGAGAACAGCCAACACTCAGGACATATTCTAGTAAAATTATTGGCCTTTAAAGATAGTCCTTTGGGTATCTAAACAATAAAAAAATCACTTAAAAAAGACAGAAAATTACTTTGGTGTTAGAATTTGACAACACTTTTTACCAATACAATAGAGTAGGGCTTAGCAAACTATGGCTTGTGGACTGAATCCTGCCAACTACCTGGTTCTGTAAATAAAGTTTTATTAGAACACAGTCATGCTTGTTCATTTACATACTCTCTATGGCTGCTTTTACACTACAGTGGCATAGTTAAATAACTGTGAAAGCAATCTATGGTCAACAAAGCCTAAAATAATTACTTACAAAAAAAGTTTGCCAAACCCTACAACAGAGTAACAAATTTAAGATACTCGAGGAAAGAAACTGTGAGCCAAGTACATATATTCAGCCAAAGTGACCTTCAAGTGTAAAAGCCAGATAGTTTAAATATGAAAGTAGATGTTATTCACATGAGCCATTTATGAGGATTTAATGAGCTTCAGACTATCAAAGGATTACAGAAGCCTTAGCATTAGAACTTGTGTTGCACACTGAATATATTTAACTGTAGACCAAGACCAATGATAGGCAAAGGTGACAGTCATATGTGATTTGCATGGGGAGAAGAAGAGAGAACTGAGGAATCTTGGGGAGCAGGAACTGACTGTTCTAGGGGCTCAATTATACATGGAAAAAATAAGGAAGGAGTCACAGATAACTCTTAGATTTCTAGATTGGGAAAACAGATGAAAGGTGGTACCATTCACTAAGTTAGGGAATACAAGAAAAGACACATTTGAAGAGAAACGCAAGTCAAGTTTTGGGCAATGCTTGTGGAATATCAAGTGACACTGTCCAGTTGGTAGCTGTATACATCTAGATTTCAGGAGTGAGGCTCTGACTGGATACTGGATTCAGGGGTCATCAGCCAAGGAATGTGTGAAATGATCAGGATAGTGCATAATTTACTACGTAAGCAGCAAGACCAATGTCTGAAAAACAGCACCAAAAGAAACGTCCTTGGAATTTACAAGAAATTAACATCAGCACTTGCAATGAATTTGGCCACACTGATATTCTCCCATATTCCAAACCAATTATTAAAAATTTTCTACTTTAAACTCTTCAAAATAAAGTATTTAAAAATAATCAATATGAAGAGTGAAAAAAAAATGAAATAAGGCTTTTATCTACCCACTTCATTTTTATGGCATACAGAGTTGATCACATTGCTGTATATTGGGCCTTGCACTCAAGTGACAAAACTGCCAAAAGAGCAAGACATAAAAGGTGAAACCGCTACAAAACTACGCAAATTGAGGGCAGGTTATGTATGAAAGATAATGGGTGAAGGAAGAGGCTGTGTTATGGGCTGAACTGTGTTTCCCCAAATTTACACAAGTCGTAATGCCCAGTACTCCAGAAGGTGACTGTATTTAGAGACAGGGTTTTTAAAGAGGTAAATTAAAGTAAAATGAAGTCATGTGGGTGAGTCCTAAGTATATGGACTGATGTGCTCATAAGAAGAGGAGATCTGGACACAGACAGGCATACAGGAAAGACTATGTGAAGACGCCTGAGGAAGTCAGCCACCTACAAGACAAGGAGAGAGGCCTCGGAAGGACCCAGCCCTGCCAACATCTTTATCTGGGATTTCTATACTCCAGAACTACGAGAATAAATTCTTCTTGTTTAAGCCACCCCATCTGTCATACTTTTTATGGCGGCCCTTGCAAAATAATCCTAGCTGGGTAAGAGTTCACGAACATTGTTAACGCTACCCAAGAAGTATGAAATCTCTTAACAAAAAAGTGTAGCTTTTGATATGTGGTGATTATGCCTTAATGCGATGATAAAAAAAAAATATTTTTTAATAGTAAATATTTATCAGGGACTATTTTACAAGGGAAAACCGAAAGGACATAATATCTGCAATTAGACAAGTACAGAAAAGGTTAAAGTAGTGTTAGTTTTGAGGAAAACCAAGAAAAGAGAATTCAACCAAGATATGTCCTATTCCTGAAATTAACGGAAAAGGTAAAGAAATAATCCAAAAACAATCTATCCAAGCAAGGGAGAGTAATGGAGGCAACTCTGAATAATTCTCTAGAATTTAGAGGGTTTTTTTAATTTCAGCTAATAAAATCTTTGATGATTAACAAATGAAACATTTCTAGGCATCAAATGAAAAGATACTTGCAGTGGGTATTAATGGAATTCTAATTCTTTGTCAGTTTTTTGGGTTTTTTTTAACAAACAGGTAATAATTATTAGCAATTACACATATATCACTTCTTGCCCTGCATCTAGAGCTACAGAGGCAACAGATTTCGAGAGGAGAGTAAGGTGGCAGAGAAAACTGTTCTGTGAGACCTGCTCTCTGGTGCTGGGACAAAGTTCAGGCAGATCAGAAGGAAAAATGCTACAGTAATAATGTGTAAATTTTATAATAAGACTTTTAATGTTTTTAAAAGTTTCCTAAATGTTTTAATGTCTTCTTAAAGTTTTTTAAAGTTGTATTTCACACAAAGTTGCACAATTTATCTTTTGAGACATATGTTTTTCTTTCTGTAAAAAAGGGCCAATTACTGATGTCCTAGATCATATCGCTTTGCTTTGTATTATTAAGTGTGATAAAGTGTTTCTGAAAAACATCTTCTTTGTCGCTAGAAATATGAAAAAGTAAAAAATCTCTCCAACTGTTTAAGACTTTGCAAAACAAATTTGGATAACTGATGTCTGATTTGCCTTTCTCCAGGAAAATGTATTAAACTTTATTGACACTGGACAAGAAATAAAACTCAAAAATTTGCATTTTCAGTACTTTTGGTTTCTTGACCTTTATTTGAATTTGAGACTAAGCTTTACCAAACAACAGAATTTACACTGTAACTAGCCAACCACAGTCCTCATTATGGAATCTATGCAGTGCATTTGTTACCTAGGAAACAAACCAGAGCACCGGCAAAGTACAATTTCAGTATAGCAAAAGAATTCTCAATCATGCTGGCAAATAAAGTCCATAAATCGACTAAGCAGAAGCAAAGTCAAGAAGTATCATGTAAGAGTTAAGCTCTATGAAAACTTTTTTAAAGAAAAAATAAGAAACCTGTAGGTCTCCTTCCTGCAACTATGTAGATCTCTTAAGTAAATATTATGAACAGGTTTCTTTACAAACACAAACTGCCAGAAAATAAACTGTTCAAAATAAATGGCTTCTCTCCAATCTTCAGCTTCTCTATTTTTGACAGTATTTAAGAGAAAAGCTTCTTTAGAGCCAGCCTCATACATCTGGTAGCAGAATATTAATCCAAGAATGAATTCTACATTTTCGGCAAGCAGCAAGGGTTTGTGCTATTCTTAAACAATGCAAGACCACACAGAGGTCACTGTTCACACATCTCTCAGTCAGACCTGCTTCCCCATCAGGCTACAAAAAACTTCATGAAAAAGAAGGACTTGAAAGTCATGGATCTATTATAAAGAATAAAATTGTTGCTTTTCAGTTTTCCATTTGGTTATTACTAAAGATGACACTCGTCAATTGAGGATTCAAAGTAACATAAAGTAGCCATTTTAAATTTCCTTTAATGGTACCACATTAATAACTAACAAATAGGAAAAGGTGAAAAAAATCTATGGATTTTTAAGCCTATCAAATTTAACTGTGAACGGCTTAGTGTTGTTTAAAAAAAAAAAGAAACTGGTAAATGTCAGTTTATACTACTGAGCTATATTTAAAATCCAACTTTTTGATAATACAAAATAAAAATTTCTGAAAGTAGAATCTGTCATAATATCAAAAGCAGCAGAAAAAAATGTCAGCCATAAAAAGTGAAAAATAATTGATATGCCTTCCTAAACAACAATGTACCAGAAAGGAAATCAGTTAAAAACATGTAAGATTCTCTGGAATGCCTCTGATTACCCTAAAATATTATTGTTAATTATACAAAAACCAAAAAATTGATATCTACATGTCATATTCAAAAAACAAAAAACAGGTGTTATCTTTTAGCCAGCCCACAAAGAGACACTAATTACACTGCCAATCCCAGAAAACTATTAGGCACAACTACAGCTTTGTCAAGCAATTCTCAACACAGGCCACAACACTCTCTTACTGTTTCGTTTACACAGTGACTCTTTGTTTAAACCTTATCACTAAGACTGACAGTCTTGTAAATAAATACGTAAATAAGCAATTCAATTTGTTAGCTTATCTTTTTTAATACTTCTAAGAGCTGATGAAGAGTTAAGAGCTGAAACTCTAGGAGTGTTTCAGAATTCCATTCTACATTCAAGGATAAAGCCTGAACAAATTTCAATACCTATCCTCTTTGGGCCATCCTTAATGGAAGAGGAAGAGGAACCTTGCTCAAGGGCCTACCAGCAACTCACACTGAGCTCTGTGCCTTTGTGTAGTTTCAACTCTTTTACCTAATCTAGACTGGAAGTCAGAGCAGGAACTAATAAAATTTTATCAACTCAAAGAGGTTAGCATGATCATTGCTAAATGTTACCTCTTCTACCTTTTAAGTGTACAAAAATGTACACTCCAGGCATTTACAAAATTAGGCATGCACTAATATTAATCTGTAAATGTAACTAGGGCAAGAATCTAGGATAAATTATTCTCCTAGAAAAAGACACTATTTTAGGCATACCTGTCTCTTTATGACAAAAATCAGCTTGCCTAATTAAAACCACATTAGATTGAATATTGTTTTCTGATGAATTTTGACATCTTCATGAAAATTTAAATATTTTTTTTCCTTCAAGATTAATAATTTTTAAATTTTTTCCGAAAGCCTCCATTTTCTATATGTAACTACATATAACTGTCTGAGTGCCTCCAAAACAGTTGTTTAAAAAAATCTTGGTAACTGTGAGATTTAAGCTTGCCAATACAGATTCTCATTCAATAGACAAAAATAAATAAAAGTCTCCAGCAATGAGAAGCAGACTGAAATTAATACAAAAATACAATTTCATACCTGCGTTAAAAACCTAAATCTGTAAAATTAATTTTCTGGGTGTTTATTCAACTTCATGTATTATCTAAGTATCTGCAAAAGCACAGCAACTGTTTATAGGAAATGTGGCCAGATAAATAGTATAAAACAGAAATATCACCTACGGTGCTTTTCCAAACACTAATATCCACTAATATACAACCCAATTGTTGCGTTATGTACAGAGAAGAACACATATAATAAAATAGGAAAAGCACAATCACAGGGGGTTTAAATCAGTTCTAACTTCCACGTTCTACACATACGTTGTGAAAGACTTCCAATCTCAAACGAGCAAAATTAAAGGTTTCAGCCTGAACGGAAAGCTAGATAATTGTTTACTGAACTCCAATTTAACCTCCACCGAGGAAGCTGTCACCACCTGACTGGCTTGTTAACTGTTTAAGAGGTAGAAGACTCTGTCATACTAATCCTAAGGAGTCTGGGATACAACAAAACTTTACCCTAAAACTTTAAAATATACGTATACAAAATTTCGTAAAAATCACATCCAGGTTCATCTTTTATTTCTTGCCTTTAAGTCGCTATTTTAATCTTTAAAAAAGAAAGAAATACGCAAGCAAACCAGCCACCCTGAAACCACAATCATCCTTTGATTTAGGTTTGATTTGGATTTGATTTTGGTTCGCCCAACCTCCTTCTACCCAGGGAAATAATTTCTCGATGTATTTGATAACAAACACAAATCACTGTGCGCAGCCTCAGATTGGGGGGCGGGGGAAGAGCCTTTCGGAGAAAGCCCTCCTCCGTTAGAAACAATAAATAAGGGACCAAAGCGATGCACGTTCCTTCACACACGCCCCGAACGCACCTCGGCGTGCCTCCCGTGAGCGACACAAGTCGGGCAAAGCCCTGAACCACCTCTCTCCCTCTCTCCGCAACCATCTCAAGACTTGGAAACTAAGAGAGCAGATCTTTTCTTTCTCCTTCCCGCCCTCTTTTCCCCCTCAAACAGACCCAAGAGCAGGGGCAGGCGAG
>NW_006431915.1:6460948-6467985 GCF_000325575.1 Pteropus alecto | reverse complement strand
CCGGAAACGCGCCGTGGTCCGCGAGACCCACAGGAAGTGTGTAACGACACCTCCTACGACGCGCACCGAGCTCGCAGTTGTCGCTGCCCGCGGGGAGTGTGGACCGACCCTTCTACGACACACGCGCGCGCACGAGCTCGGTCTCCGCAGCCCGACAGGTGTGGAACCCACGATCTCCAGTACGGTCTGAGCTGGGCAGCACCCGCTCCTGCCGTACGACCTGGCCCGCGGTCCCCACTGCCTCTTGGAGTACCATACAGCTCCGCCTAAACGCTGGAAGCAGACCTTCTTACAAGACTCTGCTCCGTGTGTGACAGGTGTGTGGCACCTGTTTTAACACGCCGAACAGTCACCTGTGCACGTAGGCATGTGCAAGAACACCTCTGACCGACAGACGTACAACCCAGCCACCGCTGCCCTGTAGAAGTTCCTAAACCAACCGCAACACACGGACCCTTCCCTTGGAAGGAGCGGGGCCGCTTAAAAACATCTAGCACGCAGTGAGTCTGGGGAAGCATGCACTAACATCATCTACGCGGCTGGGCACAACAGAGGTAAGGCTGGATGTGCTACATGCTACCAGGCGCCCTCCGCCCTAATTTTACCCAGCAGACACTTTCAGAGCACTTATTATGTGTCCAGGGTTTACAGTAAGTGCTTAGCGAATATTAATTTATTTAATCCTAATAACTACACGAAGTGGGTGTTAGCATTACTATTTCACAGATGGGGAAGCTGAGGCACAGAGAAATTAAGAAATCTGCCCAAGATCACATTGTGGCTGGAGGAACCCAGATTCATCTCAGGCAGTCTGGCTGCAGAGTCCATGTCCTTAACTCCTTTTCTACTTAACGCTCTGAGCATCTCCAAAAGATAATGGTAATAAGTAACATTTAGAGCATAGGTGATTAGCCATGTGCGGGATTCATATCTTGGCCTCACCCCAACTGTGACAGAGAAACCTTAGCCACTCCTACCCTTAGGGTAGGTTGGGGAGAGAAGAATATGACTGAGGCAGAGAAAGAGACTATCTTCAAAGGAGAAAGGATTCTTAATACCTGGCTCTATTAACATTCTTCCTGGTCTAGACTGAATTAAAAAAATCTGCGCAAACATTTTTGACAAAATGATGTACGTCTAAAAACAGTTAATTACTACGTATTTTAAATGTGTAATACTGTGGAGAAATTGGAACCCTGTGTACTGCTGGTGAGAGACACTGGCATACCCATGTTCACTGCCGCTTTCTTCACAAGAGCCAAGACGTTGGAGCAGCCCGAATGTCATGAATGGATGAATGTATAAAAACGTGGCAAGTACATGCAATAGAATATTAGTCAGCCTTAAAAAAAGAAATGTAGTCACCTGATACAACATAGATGAAACCTGGAGCTTTCTCACTAAGATAATGATCAAGGATGTCCCCTCTCACTACTATTTTTCAACATCATACTGGAAGTCCCGGCTAATACAATAACAAGAAAAGTTATACGGACTGGGAAGGAAAAAACAAAACTTCACAGATGATATAACTGTATGTAAAAAAAATCTGAAGTAACTGACCAAAAAAAAAAAAAAAATCCTCCTGGAATTACTAAATGATTAAAGCAAGCTGGTAGGATGTAAAGTTAGTATACAAAAGTCAGTTGCTTTCCTATGTACCAGCAATGAACATATGAAATTGAAATTAAAAAAAAAAAAAAACACATTAGCACCCCCTGAAATGAAATACTGAAGTACAAATCTAACAAAATATGTATAAGAGCTATATAAAGAAACCTGATGAAAGAGATCAAAATACTTATGAAAGAGATCAAAGAACAACTTAATGGATAGGAAGACTCAATATTGTCAAAACATCTGCTTGTCCAAAACTGATTCATAGATTCAGTGCAATACCAAAATTATTTTGTGGGTATCAGGAAAATGATTCTAAAGTTTATATGGAAAGGCAAAAGACCCAGAATAGCCAACTCAATATTGAGGAACAAAGTTGGAGGACTGACAGTGCCTGACTTCAAGACTTACTATAAAGCTATAGTAACCAGGTAGCGTGGCATTGGTGAAAGAATAAACAAATAGATCAGCGGAACAGAAGAGAGCCCTGAAATAGACACACATAACTATAATCAATTAATCTTTAAAAAAGGAGCAAAGATAGTCTTTTCTACAAATGGTGCTGGAACAACTAGATATGCACATGCAAAAAAAGTGAATCTAAGCAAAGACTTTACAAAAAATTAATTTACTCAAGATGGATCACAGATATAAAAGTGTAATGTGACACTATAAAACTCCTAGAAAATAACAGGAGAAAACCTAGATGACCTTGGGTATGGCAATAACTTTGTAAATATACTACAAGGCATGATTCAGGAAAGAAATGACTAATAAGCCGGACTTCATTAAAATGAAAAACTTATGCTCTGTGAAAGAATGTCAAGAGAATGAGAAAACAAGTCAAGGACTGAGAGAAAATATTTGCAAAAGATATGTCTAACAAAGAAAGGACTGTTGTCCAAAATATACAAAGAGCTCTTAGGATACAACGAAAAGAAAGCAAACCACCTGATTTAAAAATGGGCCAAATACCTGAATAAGACACCTCACCAAAGAACAGAGAGCCAAGCAAGTATATGAAAAGATGTTCAACATCTTATTAGGGAATTGCAGATTAAACCAATAAGATACCACTACACACCTGTTAATGTGGCCAAAATCCACTGATAATATCAAATGCTGATGAGGATGTGGAGCAACAGGAGCACTCATTCATTGCTAGTGGGAATGCAAAATGGTACAGCCATTTTGGAAGAATTTGACAGTTTCTTACAAAACTGAACATACTCTTACTATACAATCCATGTATTTTCCTTCACACAATTTGCCACACTAGAAAGTCAAAGTCTTTTCCTTTGTGTTACTATTCTATTGTTCTTTTGTTAAGGTATTACATTAGCTCAACTTCTAACCATCTCTTTTGAGTTACTCATGTTTGGATGCTCCCATGTACATATATATATGCAGTATAGATGTTAATAAATTCTATTTGTTTTTCTCTTGTTAATCTATCTTTTGTTAGTCTAATTTACAGGGCCTCAGCGGAGGACTTAAGATAGAGGAAAAAGATGGGGTTTTTTTCCTACTTAAGAGGATTAAGAGGCACACTATATGAGGATTTTTTAAACTATAGGATTACTAGCAACAAACCATCTTAAAAATAATATCTAAATAATTTCACTCAATCACTAAAAAGCCAAACAACATGACTTCCCTCCGTACCAATCTTGTTTCAGAAACAGGGCTCCATTGGCTACTGGGCAACACACGAAACAGCCATTCAAAACTTCTGGGAGTATCTAAACTTCAACAGATTTAGTGGACAAGAACCAAGAAAAAGAAACACAAGTGAATTGATTGAGGGGGATGTGGCAAGAGAAAAGGTTTCAGGAATGTAGGTGTGACCACCTTTACTTCTGATAGAATAGTGCGGTACTTCTTAGTGATGACCACAAAGGGGCGGCAGATGACCTCACCCAAGTCCAATTACTGATGTGAAAGCCAGGGCCCTCTAGATTTTTTTTTGTTTTTCAATATCCTAAAGCCTTTCCATTAGTAAGTTCATGTTTTAGTGACCAGAACCCCAGAATTCCTGCTTCACAATATTTTCTACTTTTTATTTCCCATTCAGAGAATGCAGAGAAAGGGAGCAAGAAGTCTTTAGAAAACTCCAGTAGAGAGGAAGGTGGCAACATCTCGTATGGCCTGGTTCCTCACATGGCTAGAAATGACTGGGAGATGCCAAGGGAGTTGTAAGGCTACCATACAAAAGTCAATCCATCTGGGCTTCATGGAGGGGGAGGTGAGGCATTCAAGTTCTATTCAAAGCCAATGTACAGGGAGGTTTTTGTTAGATAGGGCTTGGCTTGTTAATTTTGGCCTTGGGCTAGTCCTTTCTCATCTCTGATCCTCTGTTTCTTCATTTGTAAAATATACATTAAATCCCCTAACATTACGATTCTATGTGAAATGTCAGAATTAACTAAATTGCTTAACAGCATAATAGTAGAATAGAAGATGAGAAGTAAAAATATTACACTCAACAAGTATTTTTAACTGATTAAAATGAATAGTAAGGGCTTTTTTTAAGTTTAGCTTTTTTAAAAAAGACAAACCATTTTATTAGTTGGCTAGGGTTGCCAGAACAAAAATATCACAGACTCTGTAGCTAAACCAACGAAAATTTCTTATAGTTCTGAAGACTAGAAGTCTAAGATCAAGGTGTCCACTGATTTGGTTTCTTTTGAGGCCTCTCTCCTTGACTTGCAGATGACCTTTCGCTGTGTCCTTACATGTTCTTTCCTGTGTGCATCCCTAGTCGCTCTTTTGCACCCAAATTTCTTCTTCTCATAAGGACACCAGTTAGATTGGATTAGGGCCCACCCTAAAAGCATCATTTTAACTTATCACCTCTTTTAAAGGCTTTATCTCCAAAAACAGTCACATTCTGAAGTACTAGGAATTAGGACTTCAATATATGAATTTGGGGGGCAGATAATTAAACCTCTAACAACCATCTATTCCAATGTTCTCAGTTCAAAACACTGTTACCAAGTGCATACTTCTGGGGAGAAATTATTTTATTTTAGGACATTTTTACATACTTTAAAATAGGATACATACTGCAATTAGTTGAATTACATTAATATTTTCCTATAGAAAACTTACACCTGGAAAGTTAGTTAACAAAATGAAAACTATCTTTGTTTTACTAGACTTCAAAATAGTATTAAGTAGTTTAGTATGTGATTCCTATGAAAATGTATTATAGATCTTCTTTAAAATAAGCTCATAAAAATCTAAAATATTATTAAGATCATTAGTATGTAATCCCAAACTAAAAATTTCAGAACCAACTAGCCTCATTTTACATGGGAATAAGCTTTGAAAAGAGCTAATTTTACTGTTTGACCCTGACTGGTTGCTCATGATACTTTTCCTAGAAGAAGATGATGAATGGTTTATAATGCACAGAGGACAAAACTCACAAAACATACAAAACAGAATGTCTCAGAATTCCACTTAATGAAGCTTATGTTTGATTAGCTAGCTGTTTTTACTATAATTTCAAGTCAGAAATTCTATTTTTCAGAGCAAACATGCATAACCTTATACAATAGGGAAGAAAACAAAATTAGATTTTAACTGTTGAACTCTTTTACTTTTTGAGCTTAGAGGTCGACAAATTTTTTTCTTTTCTTTCACAGCTTGGCCTGCAACTGGTTCATTAGCTTCTCCAATTTGATTGCTAGGGCCATGTTTCCCTTAATCTTCAATTTTCCTGACATGAATGCCATTGTTGGTTTTAGTTTCCCTAAAATGAGAAAATGAGAGAGCAAAGATTATCCTTTAGTGCCCTTAGAAATATACTGCTTCATGCATTATAAAAAGAATCTCCTTGAGTTCTATAAACCTCTGAAGCACAGAAATTCGTATTACAGCCTTTTTTATTATTATTATCATTATCTTGGGAATTCCAATTCCTAGACTTAGATGTTAACAATATCTTATAATATGAGACAGTAAAAACAACAATCAGCAAAAGGTAATAGCCGAAAGCTGAAGATGCAACATTTATACACTAGTTATAGTACCCTCAAGGATAGATGGCCCTCAAATGAGTTGAGGTGAACAAATACTATCTATTTTAGTTAATTCTCCAATCTATTATAGTTTATTAAACTTTTAACAATTCGAGTTTAGGTTAAAAAAATCAAATGGTGTAAACGTATATAATATTCTTAGTGATCATTAAAAATGTAGGTATGGGCACAAAGGACCTGTTAGCATTATTTTAACCACAGAAATACCAGGATATAAAATGTGAGCATTAAAACAGAATTATAGCTAATAACAACATATCATAGAAGCTCTATGGAGGGAGGAAACTTTGTTTTTATTTGCAACTCTCATTCCAGTGCTAATATAGGGACTGACACATAAGAAAATTAATGAGGAAATTGAGGCTCAAAGAGAATTTTAACTTTCTCAAGGTCACACAGCTTGTATATGACAGTGCTGCAATTCAAAGCCAAGTGTGTCTCATTTATAGTTTTCTGAGTTATATTATGCCAACTTATATATAGGTCATATTTACAGAAGGCACATTATGTATCTGGTGCATTAGTAAACCTTTACTGGACCACACACAGGCTCTTTGTAGAAAAAAAAGTGTGGTTTAATATATTGTGTATATTGAGATACTAAACATTTTAATTATTAGGAGCTGTATAGGAGTTGTAGATAAACATTACAGATTGGTTACAGATAGAAAAGATCAAATCCAATTCTTTTATTTTAATGAATAAACTGATCTGTGTACTATTCCAAGGACATGTGATATTAAAATACATAAATTCACTACGGCCATGTCACCCTGAACAAGCCCGATCCTGTCTGATCTCAGAAGCTAAGCAGGGTTGGGCCTGGTTAGTACTTGGATGGGAGACCACCTAGGAAGACCAGGTGCTGCAGGTGTAAAAAATAAAAAATAAGGGATTGTAAGCTGACAAGGTTAAATTCAGAAATAATATATTAAAAGATAATTTTTATTTACATGGAAGATACTAGAAGATCCTTATTCTTTGAAGGAACAGAATAGCCCTTCCAAAAACTTAACAACAATGTCATTTGGGTGCTCTTCAGCAAAAACCTGGCTCCCTGCTGTCATTCTACAGTGAAACCCAACAGTCCACAAACCCACCAGTCCACTCATGCACACACAGCTTCCAATCAGCTCTATAGAGCTTTCCCTATAAGGTGGCCAAAATCTATCCATAGGCAAAAAAAAAAAAAAAAAAAAAAAAAAAACCCCAAAACAAAAACAGATGAAAGCAATTTGGAGGAAACAGAGAATATAGGTGCAGAAAAGTGAAACAAAGTAAATGAAAAACAAATTAAAAACTCCATAATTCATGTCATCATTGATAAAAGAAGATATAACACCATGTATCAAGAACAAAATGTTGGAAGAGAAA
>NW_006431915.1:6452429-6460907 GCF_000325575.1 Pteropus alecto | reverse complement strand
AGAAGCACAGGAAAGAAGGTGAAAAGGAGGAGGGAATAAAAGGGGTAAAGGAAAGCGAGTAATGAGAGGAAGGGGGAGAAGCAAAAGAAGGGGAATGGAATTAGGTAGAGTTGAGGAGGAAGAAGGGGGCAGTAAGAGAAGAATAAAGAATGAGAAAATAAGAGTAAGCACTTGGAAATTAAAAATTGGGTAGACTATATTAAAATACAACCAAGACACTTGCAGATCTTCTGGCCACAGCAGTCTCTACTGCAATAATCTCCCTCCCACTATTGCAAAAGCCTCTCACCATCAACCCTACCTGCACCAATAATCGTTTCAAATAGTGTCTCTCCTTACTATAAAAAAAAGTAATAGAAAGGAAAGAATAAGGTAAATCAAGCTCCTAAAAAGTGAGATGATTAGAGATCTAATGTTTTCTCCAGAAAGTGAGAACTGAGAAAACTGAGAGAACTATCATAGAAATAATAAAAGATACATTCCCAAGGAGCCAGCCCATCAAGAACCCAGGAAAATGAAAGAAAAAAAGACCATACCACCTTGTATCATTGTGAAATTACAGAATACTACAAAGAAATCATTTTGATTCTGAAGCTTTCTGAAAGGGAAGGGGTGGATACAAAAGATTAAGAAAAAGAATAGTATCAAATTCTCAAGGGTAATCTTAGAAGATGGAACAGTGCCTTCAAAATTCTGAGAGAAAAAGGAATTTCAAACCAGAAATCTCTACCTAGCCAAATAATCAACGTGTTGGTAGAATACAAGTCGTTTTAGATACTCTCTAAAATTACCTCTTTGGATCTTTTCTCATGAAGCTACTGCATAATGTGTGCCACCAAAATGAAGATGTAAAATAAACCAAGAAAGAAGATATGGGATGCAGGAAATAGGATATTCAATGCAGGAGAGAGTTAAAGAAATTTCTAGGATCACAGCTGTGTAGCAGGCTATTATAATGAGCTACCTGTTCAGACTGTAACAAGACAAAGGGCTCCAGGAAAACATAAGACTGCCAGGTAATTTGACACATTTAGCAGAGCAGAAAATTGCATCAAGAGGTTCTGAGAGGAATACAGGAAGACTTTGCTTAGTTTCTTTATACCTATTCTAATGGGGAAAAAAATAGGGCAATTATTTACATCCGGGAAAAATAAAAGTTCTCTCTGAGAGGAAACATATACTATTTGACTCAACAGCAAATTAAATCATAATTAAACATAGAGTACTGATTTAAGCAAAATGGTGAAATCACTATATTGGGAGCATGAGGGAAGTGAAGCAGAATCAAAGTAATATAAGAGAACTTAATTCTCATCTATCAGTCTTTAGATTAGTGAATCTAAAGAAAACAGTATCAGTACTATAATATAATACAACACTGAGAAATGTGATAACATTGAAAAATGTAGAGTTAAACATTGAAAGAAATACCGAAAAGACTTGAAGATTACCTGTGGGGAGCAGATGGGGGAAAGGCCAAAGAACACTTTTTAAATACATATGCTTTTAAAAACTGAGGTGAAGTTCACATGGCATAAAATTAACCATTTTAAGGTAAACAATTCAGTAGCATTTAAGCATAGTCATGATGTTGTATAACTACCACCTCTACTTAGTCCCAAAACAATTCATTACTCCAAAAGGAAACCCATTATGGCTTAGCAGTTCTCCTTCCCTCTAGGCCCTGACAACCACCAATCAGCTTTCTAGCTCTGTGGATTTACCTATTCTAGTTTTCCAAATAAATGGATTCATATGATATGTGATCTTTCATGTCTGGCTTCTTTCACTTAACATGTTTTTCAGGTTCATCCATAAAATAGTACTTCGTTTATTTTTATGACTGAATAAAGTTACATATAATAACTTGTTGATACATAATTTGTTTATCCATTAATCTGTTGATAGACATTTGTGTTTCTATCTTTTGGCTATTGTGCATAGTGCTGCTATGAACATGTGTATACATATATTTGAGTATTTGTTTTCAATTCTTTTGAGTATATCTAGGAGTGGAAATGCTGGGTCCTATGGTAATGCTAGGCTTAACTTTACCCATGTATTTATGGGTTTAACTAAACCTATACATCTGTGGTCAACTGCTCTTAAACAAGGTTGCCACGACCATTCTATAGGGGAAAGAATAACTTATTTGACAAACAGTGCTAGGATGAGATATCCACTTGCAAACAAATGAAGGTGGACTCCTATTTACATCATATACAATATTAATTCAAAACGGGTCAGAGGCCTAATTGTAAGAGCTAGAACTAAACACCCTTAGAAGGAAACATAAGGGTAAATCATCAAAACTGAGGTTTGACAAATGATTCTTAGATATAATAGCAAAATCACAAGCAACAAAAGAAAAACAAATTGGATATCATCAAAATTAAAAACTTTTGTGTTTCAAATACATCGTCAAAAAAAAGTGAAAAGACAACCTACAAAAAATGTGAGAAAATAGTTGCAAATTATATACCCGATAAGGGGTATCTTCTTTATATGTGCAATATATAAAGAATACTTAAAACTCAAAAAACAAAACACACTCAAGTAAAATGGGCAAAGGACCTAAAAAGACATTTGTTCAAGGAAGATAAAGCATATTACCAATAAGAGCACATGAAAATATGCTGAACATCATTAGCCATTAGGGAAATGCAAATCAAAACCACAATGAGATATCACTACGCACTCACTAGGATTGCTATTTTAAAAACAAAAAACAAAAAACGAAAAATAACAAGTGTTGGTAAGGGTAAGCATGCAGAGAAAAAGAAACTCTGATCCATTGCTAGTAGAAATGTAAATGGTGTAGTTATTATAGAAAACAATTCTCCAGCAATATAAGAGAAATAAAAACATACATCCACAAGAGAAACTGGACACAAATGTTTATAGCAGCATTATTCGAAACAGCCAAACAGTGGAAATAACCCAAATGTCTGTCAATAGGTGAACGAATAAATAATGGTATATTCATATGATGAAATATTATTAAGTCATAAAAAGAAATGAAGTGCTGATACATGCTGCATGGATTAACCTTGAAAACATTATGCTAAGTGAAAGGAGCCACATAAAAAGTCACATATTGTATGATTCCATTTATATGAACTATCAAGAATTGATAAATCCATAGAAAGAGAAAGAAAGCATATTAGTGGTTTGCCACAGGATGGTGGAGGCTGAAATAGGGATTGTTACTTAAATGGTATGGGGTATTCTAGAATGATGTAAAGTTTTGAAACTAAAGATTAGTGGTGGTTGAGAGCATTGTAAATGCACCAAATTAAATTCCACCAAACTGTATACTTTAAAATAGTTAACTGTATGTTTTGTGAATTTCAATTCTATTTTTTTAAAAAGAGGGATGAAGTACTGATATATGCTACATCAAGAATGAAACTTGAAAACATGCTAAAAGAAGCAACATGATGAAAGAAGACAGTCATAAAAAATCACATATTGTATGAGTCTGTTCATATGAAAGTCCAGAATAAGGAAATCTATAGAGACAGAAAGTAGGTTAGTGGTGGCTGGAGGCTGGAGGCTGGAGGCTGGAGGCAGGTAGATGGAAGATATGGGGTTAAGAGCCAATGCGTATGGGGTTTCTTTTTCAGGTCGTAAAACTGTCATAAAAGCAACTGTGGTAAAGGTTGTAAACATCTGTGAATATGCTAAAAACTACTGAACTGTATAATTTAAAAGGGTAAATTGTATGGTATGTGAATTATATCTCAATAAAGCTGTATAAAAAATAAAAGCTGTTTATCATATAACAATAAATTGAATTAGTAATTTAAAATTTTCCCACAAAAATCCCAGACCTAAATTGCTTCACTGGTTAATTCACAGGATATAAAGTCAATACACAAAAATTAATTGTATTGATGGATACTAGCAACAAACAATTAAAAAATAAGACAAATTTTCTCTAACAGAATAAAAAAGAATGAAATACTTAGGGGGTAAAGCATGAACCATAAAAGAAAGAAATGATAAAT
The DNA here is from genome assembly GCF_000325575.1 of Pteropus alecto. Lineage (NCBI taxonomy): Eukaryota > Metazoa > Chordata > Mammalia > Chiroptera > Pteropodidae > Pteropus > Pteropus alecto. The sequence goes on along the minus strand of NW_006431915.1, from coordinate 6,456,897 downwards.
CAGACTTTATCAAAACTAAAAACTTTTAATTCAAAGGACATCAGTAAGAAAAAGAAAAGATAAGCCACACACTAAGGGAAAATATTTGTAATTCACATACATCTAGAATTTACAAAGAACTTAAAATTTAATAATAAAAAGACAAGTCAATTTAAAGGTAAGCACAGATTTGAATAAACAGTTCATCAACTATAAACAGCCATTAAGCACATGAAAAGATGCTCAACATCATTAATCATTAAGGAAATACAAATTAAAACCATAATGAGATACCACCACACACCCATTAGAATGGCTATAACAACAAAGACACTGCCATTTCTGACAGCATGGATAAGCCTGGAAGACATTATGCTACATGAAATAAGCCAGACACAGAAAGACAAATACTGTATGATCTCTCTTGTATCTAGAATAAATCTGAACTCACAGAAGCAGAAAGTAGAATGGTGGTTGCCAGGCTTTAGGGGTAGGAAAAAGAGATATTGGGCAAAGAGCACAAACTTTCAGACGTAAGACAAGTTCTGAGGATCTAATGTACAGCATGGTGACTTTAAGTAATAATACTGTATTGTATGTTTGAAATTTGCTGAGAGTAGATCTTAAGTGTTCTTACCACAAATACAAAAAAAAGGTAACTGAGGTGAAGGGTGTATTAGCTTGATTGATTGTAGTAATTTCACAATGTATATGTGTATCAAATTCATCATGTCATATACCTTAAATGTATAGTTTTCATTTGCCAATTATACCTCAATAAAGCTCTAAAAAAAAAAAAGAAACTAATGTGTTGTTGAGGATTTGGAGAAACTGAAACCTTTATACATTGCTGAAGAGTATATAAAATTTTATAGCTACTTTAGCAAATAGTTGGTAATTTCTTAAAAAGTTATATATCAACGTAACCATGTGACCCAGCACAATTCCACTCTTATGAATCTACCCAAGGGAAATGAAACTATATATCCATACAAATACATGTATGAGAACATTCATAGCAGCATTATTTATAAAAGCCAAAATTTTGAAGCAATTCAAATGTCTACCAGCTGGTGAAGAGAGAAATATGTGGTATATCCATATAATGGAATACTGTTCTGCAATAAAAGGAACTGAGCTATTGATACATGCTACAACATGGATGGATGAACCTTAAAAACCTTATGCTAGGTGAAAGAAGCTAGACATAAAAGACTATATATACTGTTTGATTTCATTTATATGAAATGTTCAGAAACAGCAAATCTGTAGAAATAAAAAACAAATTAGCGTTTTTCTGGTTAGGAGTTAAAAATGGAGGCTGATTGCAAAGAGAATTTTGGGGGTGATGGAAATGTTCTCAAACTGAATTGCAACTGATGGTTGGTTGTATGGCTACAAATTAACTAAAAACCATGTACCCTCATAGGGGATGGATTTTATGGCATGTAAATTATACCTCAATAGTACTATTTAAAAAATAACTTTTAAAAACAGCTAGTAGGCACAATATCCTATATATGATTCCTCCTCCTAATATATTAATCAGAAAATCAAGTACATTTTCTTTCTATCATAATGCTTTACCATACAGTGGCCTCTACTGGTGAAAAGGAGAGATTTTGATTACTTGATCTCTAGGTGCTTTAAGTTTTTATATTTATAATGTATCTACTATTTATATTAGATCATAGAAATGGCTATGGTTTCTTAAAAGAGAATGCTTAGGATTATAAGGTCTAAACTGTGCACATTCAAAAGAAAATAGACAAAGAACAAAATGACATAAGAAGTAGAAGCAAACTCACTCCCAATCTAAACTGTTGCTATAAAATAAACCTTACAAAAATGCTTTTTAAAAAATTACTCATTTAACTGACTAACCTCTCCCACTGAATTCAGGAAACAGAAAGCACATTCACATAAAGATATAAAGGGAAAGCCCATTATTACAAGTTTATGTAATACATAAATAAAATGTAAATTAAAGAAGTAACTTGGTTCTTTCACTTCTGGAGGACAAAATAGTATAATGATTAAAAGAGCCCAAGCTTGGACATTAGCTTAGATTCAAATCCTGGCTCCAATATTTACTCACAATGTGACCTTGGGTTTACTATTTAATTCATTAATGCCTCAGTCTCTATTTTTATAAAATGGAGAAAACATTTTATCTAAAGACATTGTTTTGAGTACTACTTAACTCACAGTAATCATAAAATAGATATTCACTATAATTATTGTCATATCAATGGAGAAACTGATAAATTTTTATTTTAAATGGTCTACGTTTAAAACATTGCATGTTTATAGATTCAAATTTACCAAACATTAATTGAGCATCTGTTATGTCTAAACCACTGTGTTTAAGCTTTATGGAGAAACAGTTGAAATACTAAACAAACACTAAAGAGAATGGTTGAAAATGGTTAAAGAGTTAACTTCATTAATATTGAAGATGTTATACAAGAGACAAAGAAGGACCCAGTAAACCCACTTCTGGGTATTTATCCAAAAAAACCTAAAACACTACTTGGAAGAGACATGTGAATTCATATGTTCACTGCAGCATTATTTACAACAGCCAAGAAACGGAAGCAACCTGGTGTCCATCAACAGATGGATAAAGAAGAGGTGGTATATTAATACAATGGAATATTACTCAGCCATAAAAAAGAATGAAATTTTGCCGTCTGCAACAACATGGATAGACCTAGAAGGTACTGTGCTGAGTGGAGTAAGTCAGAGAAAGATAAATGCCATATGATTTCAGTTACATGTGAAATCTGAAAAACAAAACAAACAAACTCATAGATACGGAGAACATTTTGATGGTTGCCAGATGGAAGAGGGGTTGGAGGGTGGGTGAAAAGGGGAAGGGATTAAGAAGTACAAATTGGTACTTATAAAATAGTCATGGGGATATATAACATAAAGAATATAGCCAATATTATTGTAATAAATATGTACGGTGTCAAATGGGTACTATATTTATCAAGTGATCACTCTGTAAGTTATATAAATATCTAATCACCATGCTATACACCTGAAAGTAATATAATATTGCATGAGAACTGTAAATTAAAAATAAATAAGAGATGTTATAATGTATTAAGTGAAAAGATTACCAAATAGTAATGCTACAATACTATTTTCATAAGTATGGATATATATTAACATGCATTCACATATATACATAAATGACTATAAACCAAAATCAATTGATGGTCATCTTTCAGTAATGTGACAAAGAATAATTTTATTTAATTTTTTCTTAAGTGTATTTTCTAATTTTTGCACCATGAATATTTAACACAACTATTTAAAAAAAAAAAGGAAAAGTTGAAGAGACCTCAATCAGTAATACCATACACAGACTAGCTCAGATAATATGTAAGCTATTAGCATCCTGGATAAGAATTGGAAAGCAAGATTTACAGGGCACAGAATACACTGTGATCTTTAATTTTTGAAGATTAAAACAGAACAAAGAATGAGTAATATTTATAATTCATTACATGGGAGAATCTTTAGAATGCTTTAAAGTGCTGCTTCTAATAAATACATGTGTTAATTACTGTTTGGAGTAGTGTTCTAAGAGTAGAATATAGAAAAAAATTACCTTTAAAATTCTTCTGGCACAGTTAGAGGTATATGCACAGAACAGAAAATCATGCAAAAGGTTCTCTTGGTTAGGGATCCCCTAGATCTCTAACTGGGCCATGAGAAAGGGCTGCTATTTCATCTCACAACAGTTGGCAAGATTGAAGGATGACTTTGCTCTCAATAAATGAGCTCCAGCTGAGTTCAGAACCTCTGTTTATTCACGTGTTACTGGAAATGATATCTTAGTCCAACTAGCAGAAATGAAGCCCACTTTGGAGTCCTTCTGAATTGTCTCTGTGTTTCCAACATTATCTTATTAGCTTCTTGGTCAGGCAGAAAGGAAATTCTGATATCTATTCCCATTTGCCGGTTGAAGTGGAAAGGGCAGGAAAGGTAACAGTAAGAACCACCTTCCCAAGACTATGTTCTCTTCAACGGCTGCTAAGATACTACTGCTACAAATACTTACGAGTCTTAATTATTTGGAAAGGAATGAAGTCAAAAGTTATAACTAAATTTTCCTTGATCAGTAAATTAATAAAGTTGAAAACTTACCTGAAAACATTTTTACAAAATCGTCAGTAGACATACTCATCACCACATCTGCGTGATCAGATGGCTCTCCATATCCGACATTCCCACTCTTGCTTTTAAGATCAAGAAACCAAGTTCCACCATCTTCGCCTGCACAGAAGATAAAGATATAAATGCCAAAAAAGCCCTGTTCTTCTTAAACTTAATAACTGCTACAAATTAGAATAATCTTATATATAATGCTGTTTCCTGGGCTAAAATCCCCAGGCCTCTATCAAATGCAGCAAATATTTATTAAGTACTTATTATGTACCAGGTACTAAGCTAGGCTCTGAAGACTCTGCAATAA
>NW_006431915.1:6424527-6452389 GCF_000325575.1 Pteropus alecto | reverse complement strand
AAAGCCCAGTTGAAGCTGGGATTCAAAAGTTAAGTAAGAATTAGCTAGATGAGGAACTGAAAAAAGTATAGTAGGACCAGAAAGTAGAAAAAGAGCGGACAGTGGCATCAGATAAGCTCGTGGAGCAGCTCAGATGCAGAGTACAGTGAGCCATGTAAAGGATTCACTGACTTCATCCTAAGGGATATGCTGTGGAAGGAGAATGACACAGACTCGTGTTTTAAATATATCACCCTAACGGCAGTACAGAGAATATACTGGAGAGGGATAAAAAGGATGCAGAAGACTGGTTAGGACAGTGTTGGGTAATTTAGGAGCTTGAAGATGTGTGTCGATCAGGATCATGGCAGTGGGAATGGAGAAAAGTAGCCATATTTAAGAGGGAATGTCAAAGCAGACAAGAGAAGGTAATGGATTGAATATGAAAAGGAAAATGTAGGGAGGGTACATAGAATAATTTGCTAGTTTTAATCTTGGGAAATGGCAAATACTGGTATGATTTTTACTGAGAAAGGACTACTGAAGAAGAGCAGATTTAACAGGTAGCACCAAAGGCAGGTATTGGCGAGTTGTTTTGGACATTTTCAAAGTGAGGCATCTTTGTGACAGCCAAGTGAGAATGTCAAATGAAGTCTGACTAGGCTAGAAATACAGATATATAAGTAATGAGTTCACATGGTCATTGAAGTCATATGAGTGGCTGGAGTACACTAAGGTCTTTAGAGTATAAATAGCGCTAAGATAGAGAAGGCTAGAGGAGAAGCATCTAACACTGGAGACTGAGAAGGCGTGATTATAGAGAGAGAAGAAAGCAAGGAAAGGGAGCATTTCTAGAAGGAAAGAGCACTCAACAGCATCAAATGCTGCAGAGTGCTGACAGGGTAGGAATGGCAAACGTCCACTGGGGACACAGAAGCAACTGAGGACCTTGGTGAAAACAAATTCAACGGAATGGAGAAAAATGATACCAAAGCAGAGTGAATTGTAGATGAAAATAAGTTTTGCTCTGAAAGGGAAAAGAAAGACAAGAGGGGGATTTGGGGGAAGGGGCGGTTATTATTACTGTTGTTTTAAACACAGAATAGACCGAGAATGTTAAAATAGGGAAGGAGGCTGTAGAATGAACTGGTAGGAGAGGGCATAATTAATTGCACAAAGTCCCTGAGGAGGCCAGGAGAAACGGTACTTTGCTCCTCAAAGTGGGATCCATGCATTGCAGTACTGTCATCACGTGACAAATGCAGAATTCAAACCCCCTCTGACCTACTAAATCAGATTCTGCATTTTAGCATGAACCCAGGCAATCAGTATGAACATTAAAGCCTAAGATGCACTCATCTAGAGTTGAGCTCTGTTCTACTGGGAGGGAAGGAAGAAAGGACAATGCCTATAGTTAATTTAATATGGATGAAAGGAAACTGAAATTTATCTGTAGGCTTCTATTATCTCTGTGAAAGACATGGGCTTATTTGCTGAGACTGGCAGGGAAGTGGTGAAGGGAGAGACAGAAGGTAAGAGGAACACTGAGATTTAAAATAGTCACTGTGGAAAATGAGGCAGTAGGCTGACCACAGAAACACAGAATTCTGAGGTGCTGCTTAGACCCCAATTGAAGAGGGGAAGAGATAAATTTCTACTGGCACAGATCCACTGGGTGGTGTTATTATTATTTTTTTTTTCGTTTTTCCAGAAAGATTTAAAAATCTGGATGCAACTGTGGGGCAGCCAGATAGTTGATTCATCCAGGACTAGGGTTTTGACAGGTGGTGACATAAGCACGAAAGGTCCAGAAGTTCAATCACAGTCAAGGAAGTGACTGAAGCAATGGAGGATGGATTCTATGAATAGAAAAGGAAGTAAAAACAGGATGGCGCAGATGGATTAAGAAAAAATAGAGGAGACAAAGGATAAAAGGCTGATAATGTCAGAGTTTGTGTACAATGGGACTGAGGTAACTAGTTCTTAAAACTGTCATTAACATGTGTTAATACTATATTGAGAAGAAAAATATTGAGAAGTTTTAAAAAGCTAACTATGTTCAGACTGACTTGAATAATCTCAAATATAAAAATGACAAGGTGCCCATGGTGGATGATAAATTATTATATTACACTACCTGTCATAATCCATATGCCCCTCTAAATAGGATTTTTTTCCTCAATTACATATGCCAAGGAGTTATTTAACACTGGAAGTAACTGTAATGAAATTTTGTATTACATGTATCACACGCACTGATTTTAACTTAAAAATACACATCCGTAGTTACCTGTTGTACTTAAATGTCTAATTTCTGGGTAAGTGTTCTGATATAGCCAACTAGCCAGGTGATTACTACTGGAGGCTGATTTTCTTCCAAGAGTTTGAAACATCCTACTTTGTTTCATAAAGGCTTCAGATGACCAGACTTACCAGAGAGTTCAAACTGAAAGACTGCTTGGGTGGCTTTAACAATGTCATCAGTGAGAGAGTCCTTAACAATTCTAAATGTTTCTTCCACGGCTCCAGAACGTTGTTCTGCTGGTGTCTGCGGCTTTTCTCCTTTCAATTCTGGAACAGCACCTGTAAAATATTGATATAAATCGCTTTAAAGCCTAGGCACCATAAGACCATACACCAAATTAATTAGTTAGAATAGATTTGCTATCAATTAGACCTGTTTGACCAAAATGACCTTACATACACTGAGTGGCATCTAAAAGCATACATCAAACCGATGGAGTAACAGCCAAACACATCAATTAAGATTATAAATGTAAATGGCTGATACTCCCCAAGTAAAATGCTGACTCTCAGATTAGGTTAAAAAAAAAACTACTAAACTATACAGTGTTTATAATAAATGGACCTAAACAAACTACTGAAGTTTTAGGGGTAGTAATCAATCATTCTTTTGTCATCCCCTCTGAATTCTAAAACCAAATGAGAAAAGAACACACCAGAGTCAGAAAAATGAAGACCAGAATATCAACTGTGTAATCGGTGGAGTAGAACTCAAGATTGCACTCAGTAGACTACAACTATCTAAGCTTTACTGGGAAAGAGAGTATTTCAATAACAAAAAAACAAAGACACATGGCTAGTAGCCCCTGATACAGCCTCTCCTAACTTCACACTAAATAAATATAAAAATGCAAAAACAAATAAGCAAACACTAAACATCACCTAGACTGAAACACAATCTACTGTCAGAATCTAGGAAGAAATGATCAGTAAAACTTTAAGGTAGATAGAGTCAGCCTAAGACTCTACTCATGTATACGAAGAAGAAAGGTTCTTACATTTTAAACCACTGAAATCAGACTCTGGGCTTAAGACTCGAATCTGTCCCCTTGTTCTACAATGCAATTTTTCAAGAAAGCCCCCATCTTTCAAATCCCATTTCAAAGCTCAGAGCTCCCAAATACCAGAGGAGCAGACAGGAGGGGAGGTCCCAGTGGTGGTTCATCCTGGGAAGTACACGCCACCCAAAAACATGACTGATAAAGATGCGGAGGGGAAGAACCCTGGCAGGAGGGTATGCTGAAGAGAGTAGTTTTTAAGCATAGGAGGTAAAAGAAGGTGCCGTGTCAGCCTTTCACACTGGCACTAGCTACATGCCCAACAGATACCACTATAGAAACTACAGCTTTGAGAAAGGATTTCCACCAGATGGACAGGGAGTGCAACCAAAAGCAGCCTACACATCCTTGTCATGCAACTACACTAGTTCTAGAGATATCTCCTACTATGAGGATAAATTAACAGGGAAAAAAAATAACCTGATGCCTATGAAAAAAACAATGTACCACATGGATAATAGAAGGTTATTCTGAAGAGCAAAAGTCTATCTCTTAAATTAATTTACTATGCAATCCACAAGAATTCCTCCACATGAAAACTATATGAAACAAGGGCAGAAAGTCATATACAACTGGCTGAGATGAAAAGACAATAGAAAAAAATGAAAATGAAATGGGATACATGAGAAACAAAAACTACAAGAGCAAAATTAAACAGAGGCAATATGGAACAGAGATAAAAGTGTTGAAAATCTTATCAGTAATATAAAGTATAAACCTGAAAAGGAATCCCAGAAAGCTGAAGAACAGGACGAAAGATGAAAATAATTAGAGATAGTGATAACTATGGGAAAAAGAAGAAAAGTAGCCAAGTTAAGAATAAGTGTTTCTGTCTATGGCCATGCCACCTTGAACAAGCCCGATCCCGTCTGATCTTGGAAGCTAAGCAGAGTCAGACCTGGTTAGTACTTGGATGGGAGACCACCTAGGAAGACTGGGTGCTGTAGTCGTAAAAAAAAAATAAATAAAAAAATAAGTGTTTCTGAGGAAAATCCAGAACACTAAAACTATACCTAAAGAAAAATAAATAAATAAATAAACTGGAGGTAATAAAAGAAAAAAAACTGGGCCCTCTGTGTTGCAGTTGGGGGTTGGGGGAGATGTCAATGAATGGAAAAAAAAATCAATGAAGAAATGACAGTATTGCTTTTAATATGAGAAATAAGCATTAATTTAAAATTATGTACATAGTTTACAATATATTATTACAGAATTACAAATATATTATATAAGACAAATATACATAGCACAAATACCAGAAAAGGTAAAATTAAATGTAACAGGATTATTAAATAGTGGGTGCAACAGAAAGGTGAGCCTCACCCCCTTTGGAAATGAGGGATACACACTAAGCTCTGAGACACAAACTAAATTCAACATACATGGATTTGGATATGAATGTAAAAAAGTCACCTGAAAGATATAAGTTAGATCCAGGCCAGATATACTGGACTATATGAATATATTAATATATCTAGAAAAAATGTCGAGTAGAATTACAGTGGACTGAACCAGGAAGAATAGGGAAAAGAGAGCTACAGAAGTAAATGCTCTCTCTAGCACTGTATGGTGAAGAGAAGTTTAGCCAAAAGAATCTGAGTACTCTGACCTCAAAAGGATATGGGCATCCCTTATAAGGAGATGGATATATGGTTCACAGTCAATGCACTTGACATTCTGATCCTATAGGCAAAAATCATTCCTATCAAAGCCTGATGCCTATAAACATTTATCTTACATTTTACTTATCTCACCTCTCTTGTTCTGATTCCATGGTCATGAAACAATATGCTGATTATGATTCTGTTCCCTATATAGCTATGCCCAAAGGGAGAGAATAGGCTGATCATAGCAACTACACATTTAGTCCAAGAGATGGCAACTTCTCATTATAAATTAATAAATTAGATTACTGGGGGAGGGGAATATGCTAATTTAAAGGACTTGTATTTGGGAGTTAGGAAAGCAATTTAAGTTTACTGGTTTAACAGTATGAGCTTTGGAATCGGAGATATATGAAATTAAGTCCTGGTTCTGCCATCTGCAGCCATGGGAGCTCAGATGTAAAATGAGGAGAATACCTGTCCTGCAGGAGCATAAATAATTAAATGAGACAATGCATGCAAAGTACTTAACACAGTGTTTGGCACATAGTAGGCACCCAATAAATATTTGTTGAAAAACAAAATATGTATGATCAATAAGTGGCTCTTATTAATCAAATTTGGAATTTAAATGAGCTCAGTTCATGTGTATCCTCCTCCAAAAGATAGATCTAATCTTAAAGTGCTAGACAAAAATCAGGATGTTAGACTTGCCTCTATCAGAGGACTTGACTCTATTAGACTTTGATAAACTAATTAAACCAAACTAATTTCTGCCATTCTGTAAGAGGCCTCTTGAGAAAAAGACTGACAGTCTTGTTTTATACTGATACATCCATGTGGCAACCAAATGAAAGATTTAATTTTTAAAATTAAAAAAATTAAATTTTAAAAGGAGCTACCTCTCGGTGGTAGGATTATGAGTAACTTTTTCCTTTCTATATTTTTCAAATTTTCTACAAAACAAAAGTTGCCTTTTTTATTACTTAAGTAATTTTTTAAAACTATCTCCAAAAATCTGGACAAAGAAAAGACAGAGCTATAAAAGATAAGATTCAGCCAGAAAGAAAGTTTGGCACTAAAATGCACTGCAGTAAGATTCAAGTTTGCTAAATATACAGAAGAAATTTGTTCCTAAATTATCTAGCAGCCATCTAAAGAATACATGATCACTCAGGAGATTCAGTGTCTATAAGAAAAAAATAAGGTTAAGGACCCAGAAGAATAACAGCTATCCTTGCTAATAAAACATGAGAGAAAGCTTCTCATGGGTATTTGTTAAAGAGTATTTCGTCTGACATCGTTCAGTAAACTAGTGGTTTAATGCCAGAACACAAAGACTAACATGTAAACTCTGGACCAGTTCAAGAGAGCTATTGTTTCTGAATTATAAAAACAAAACGAAGTAAAACCAAAATTTCCTTTGAAGTTAATTTCTCTTATAAAGTAGTCACATATCACAAATTCTGTGAATGGTGTTAGATGTACTTTATGTGACACATTTTTCTTCAAAATAAAATAACACATCAACATAAAATACCTAAAGGCAGTGCCACAGAAAAGAAATAAAACCTCAACAAAGGGTTGATATATTTTTTAAACAACTTTTTTTTTAATCCAATGAAAAAACTATATTAGGAGCTTCTTACCGTTAGAAGAAAAAGGCAACTTTCGTTGCTAGAACTAAAACTTCACATTACTTGTCTAGTTTGAATTAAAATATGGTTTAAAAGCAGAATGCAGAAATGTCCAAGTCAATATTATGGGAGAAATACATAAGTAAGTATCTTTATTTTCCTACTTAAAATATGGTCTATATCTTACCATGTGATTCCGTTTTCTTGGTAACTGGATCTGGGTATTCATCTAAGAATATATCTGGTACCAAAGAATGGCCTGAAAAATTGACCGCAAAATAATCAGGTTACTGTAACAAGTTCAATATATTAAGATTTTAACAGTTGTTTAATAAACATTCCATCTATTTTTATTTAAATGATCATTCTGGTGTAATGGAAAGATGCCTATGAGAACTGTCAAACTACCTGTTCTTCAGTAAGCTAAAATACTTTCCCCATAACCCAGTTACCCTCCTATGGCAAATTTCATCTTCAAGATCCAACCAATTAAGCCCATAACTGCTCTCCCAGGAGCCTTTATCCTCTTCTCTACTATCCATGCAACCCTCTGTCCGACATCCCTCCTATGTGCTCAAGAGTCATTTCTTACTGGACCCCTGAGAGAAGCGGGTTCCTCATTAAAGATTTATTTACCACTGCCATCTCTGTCTGCTCCTGCTTCTCAGAAGATTAAAAAAACTGGACAGCAGAAATGCATTGGTCTTCATTATATCCTAATACTTATCATAGTACCTAGTCATATTACGTTTTCAACACTTGGTAGGATTTTTAATTTACATCTAATTTAAAATTTTAAATTTTGTATGGTCTATGGCCATGCCACCCTGAACAAGCCCGATGTCTGATCTTGGAAGCGAAGCAGGTTCGGGCCTGGTTAGGACTTGGATGGGAGACCACCTAGGAAGACCAGGTGCTGTAGGCATAAATAATAATAAATAATAAAAAAAAATTAAAAAATTTTGTGCATAAAGACACTGTATCTTTAAAACCTAGTGTAAATATTATAATAAAAAATTAAAAATTAAAAAATTACAAAATTTTGTGCACAAAGACACTGTGTCTTTAAAACCTAAAGTGTACCAGAACCCAGAAGACCTGGATCTCCTTCAGGTTCTGCTACTTATTAGCTGACTGCTCTTAGGCAAAGGCTTAATCTCTTTGAACCTGTTTTTCTACTATAAATATTAACTACTTAATATTATGATTATAACATATGCCAGGCACTGTGCCAAACACATTATACATATTGTTGCATTTAGTTCTTACAAACATCCTGTGTTGAAGTTATCATTCCCTTAATTTTACCAATAAGATTGAAGCTCAGAGAAAGCAGGTTGACAGCACAGTTAGAAAGCAGCTAGACTGGAGTATGAAGCTGGGTTGTCTTCTCCCAAACTCCATGTTCTTAATCACTAAACCGTTTTCTTCCTTCAAAGGATTGTTTGACGTTAAATAATATATGTAAAAGTGCTTTGTAAAGCTGTTAAGAGATATTTAATTCAATTTAGTTCAAACTGAAGAGACAGACAGGGATGGTACAAATAAAATGTGGTTTCTGTCACCCAGAAGTTCAATATGTTTAATAATATTTAAAATGTTAGCACAAATAAATGTAACTTCATTTACAGCTATACTATCATTTAGTATATACTATATGTTATACATGTAAAATGCATTATCACCATCATCATCTGTGATTTCAGAAAGGAAGAATAATTTTGAACAAGGGGGACTTCTGAGAACTTCTCAAATCATACACTCTGTACACGGGAGAGACCCTGCTCACTCACCTTCACCATCTATCATTAAGACCCTCTAAGAGGCTGTACCTAAGAGACAAATATGGAAAGAGTCCATAATCTTAAAGTTTTTGTGAAAAATACACTGCTGTTACCATATTCTTGAATAAAATCTTTACTCAGTGCCTTTAAGACAAACTTTTAAAACTAATTTTCATTTTTGGTTTCACGATTTGGAAATAGTTAACAGATAATGTGACCTTCTGTATTTGTATGTCACTTAGAAAGCCCTCAACTCGCTTCTATTTCTCCTTTCTCTTTTAAGGTGTGTCGGTATGGGTTTTTCCCTTCATTGGGAGGATAGCTCTCAAAAGAACATATTAATTTTATAATCACACAAGCATACACAAAACAGATGTGTGTTTATTGTAGAAAACGTGGAAAAACAAATCATTACTTTAAAAAACTATATGCACTACCTGGTTTAATTGCATAGACATCAAAATTTTTTATTCCTTCTTCTTTTAAGATATTTTCATCAACAATAAAGTTGCCAGTAAAACTTTTTGGCTTTTTGAAAATGGAATACGCAGCATCTGCTATGATATCAACTTTTCTACAATGGTTTTCGATATCAGATCCTCCCATCATTTCAACAGCAGCAGTGTGTATAGCTATTGAGAAAACAAACATATACATTCATAACTATAAATCGAATAATGGGATTATATAAGTAACAAGCAAGATAGCTAATCTCTTTATTTCTCAGTTGATGAGAACAAGATCCAGAGAGCATAAGGCATTTGCCAAATGTCCTATTGACATAAGTGGTAGAAAACACATGTTCCTTGCTATACGCAAAACTGCCTTATATAGAACTCCTTCATGAGACCCAAAGCACCATGTACTATTCAAGCTCTCTCTAGGAACTTCTGAGTATTTATTCTCTCTCCAGTACTCTCTACTCTGCCCCATTCCATCCTCCGACCCAGAGAGGAACAGAGTCCTTCACAAGCGTCTTCGTTCTCTTAGAGAATCGACGCCTTGCTCATTTCTTCCAAGTCCTGCCTAACTGCCACCCCACCATCTGCTCCACTCAGGAGAGTATGCTGGTGGTTGGAAAGGGAGGACAGCAAGAGCATGACTCCCAACAGCCACCTTCTCAGAAACCCTCTCTCCCCTCAAAGAAGTGGAAAATATTCCAATTGTCATGTGTATGTTTCAAGGAATGTAAGAACATGAAGATACTTTCAAAAAAAATCTAAAGTTATTTATTCAATAAATTCCTGAGTGACCCCCAAGTGCAGGGTACTGTCCCAGAAGCAGAAAGGAATATTGATCCCTACAGCATTTCCTTGGTAAGGAGCTACACTAACCTGCATGTTTAAGTTCTAATACTAGTGTAATAAAGGTTGTTAAATTTTTAAAAAGTGAAATGAAAAAGTAGTTCTCATTGTGTATTCTCCTTATCATTAAATATACTTTTCTGGGATAGGAGTGCCATTTAGATTTAAGATGAACAAAGTTAAGGTTTTCACAGATTATCTATTAAATATGTGGAAAAACATATAATGAAAAGATTGTCTTTTCTTTCTCCTCCGTTAAGCTATTTGACATATAAGTGGAGAATAAGAACCTACATGGAGGACGAGCTTTCCCTTTGTATCATTTTTGTTGGGTCTTCCTCATTTTAATACAGCATATTCCCAAGCCCTCAGCTTCTGTCATACAGTAACTCTAAAGCTACATACAAAGTCCAGCAATATGCAGGTTCTTCTGTCACCTAACGGGGGTCTAGGCATGCTGAGAACTCAGAATTCATGTGAAAGTACAGATAGGTCAGCTTTTTATAGTAGAAAAAGACAAAACTAGTAAAGATACAAGACAGTAAAGAAGCTGGGATGTATAAGGAGAAAACAAGAGTATGAGAATCTGCAGAATTTAGTAAGGTACCAGAGAAAAGAATGGAGAAAAGGTTAGGGAAGCACAGTTGGCTTCCTGTTGGCTTTAATGAAACTCTTCAAATGTTCCAGTGTTCAGTGTTTCTAGTATAGCAATCAGTGGAAGAGTAAGTCTTACATCCAAGTCAAAGCTCAAAGATGACTGAAAAGGGCCTTATATGTACTGCAGAAAGTTTAACTTGTTTCCCAACAGAAAGAGGTACCTTTGATAGTTTACTCACTCCTACCCTACCCTCCTCATCCAAGATGTATCTCAAGACTGTCAAGGACAATCAATGAGGATCCAAAATATGGATTTTTTAAAAGGCACATACCTGTTTTAGGCCATAATGCATTGACGGCAATTTCACCTTTAAATTCTTCTGCCATTCCAAGCACACACATAGACATACCATACTTAGCAATGGTATAAGCTGAAAGAATAATAATTTAATTAAGAAACAAATTAATTTGTGAATATAAAAAACCAATTTCTTCCTATTATTTCCTCCTTGATACATTTTTTCATAATTCTTTAATAATATACTATATACAAAATATAATTTTTAAACTGTACTGTTTTTAAAAGTTTTCATGAAGTAACTGAACTAGTTTCACATATATCATGGATAAACTAGTTTTATATATTGCTATCCTAATATTTGGGGTTTTTTTTCAATATTAGTTTCAGGTATACAACACAGTGATTTGACATAACTTGCGAAATGATCGCCCCAGTGAGTCAAATGCCCATCTGGCACCATGCAGAATTGTTATAATATTATTGACTATATTCCCTATGCTGTACTTTACATCCCCATGACTGTTTTTATAACTGCCAATCTGTCTTCTTAACATTTGATTAAGAGACAGTAACACACTTTCATTTTTCTTAATATTATAGAGATAACTTACATTATGATTTCTTAATCGGTTTTTCTTTTGAAGAATGAAAGGGATCATTTAAAGGGAAACTGCACTAGTAAAGCATCAACAAAATGTTAAAATGCTTTTTAACCTAGTCAATTAAAACAGAACTTCTTTTAAACTTTGTTCTGTAGGTTCCTATTTCACCTGCCTTTTCAAATTTAAGTGAATTATGTAGAAATAAGGGCTAAGTTTCTGATACTATTTTTTAAAGGTGGTACCTATAAATAAACTTTGTTATTTAGTATACTCCCCTTAAGTTATTAGTTGACTGTAAAAAGTCAAGTATTTCGAGGATAGTTTTTTTCTTTTTTCAAAGATACTTTTTAACCAACTTTATTGAAGAATAAGGTACACACAATAAAACATACTCACTGAGACTTAAAGGAGCTTTCTGGGTTGATGGAAATCCATTTTCTGATTTGGATGTTGGTTATACAGTGTATTCATTTGTCAAAACTCACCAAACCAAACCATTAAGATCTGCATTTTATTGAATGTAAATTATACTTCAATTTTTAAAATTAGATTAAAGATTAAGATACTTTCCAAAATGCTATTGATTCTGCATAGAAAGCTTAATGTTGAATGGATATAAATTGTGATTAAATCATAGATACAATGATTTAGTACAAAACAAGTTAACCAAACAAAGTACTCCCTACCACCTACCACAGTGCTGTTTGAACCACAGTGGATTTAGGTTCAGTGGTGGACTGAGATTGAGGATATGAGCAACTTTACTCTTTTTCAAATAAGGAATGCATGCTTTAGATCTGAAAGCAAAAGAAAACACAAGTCAATAGTTTTCTAACAACATCCCCACTTTTTGTTATATTTTAAGCTACTTTTACAAAGCAGCTGAACTTGTTCAATAACCTGTAGGGTAATTTTTTGTTTTTATTCTTCTAGAATGAACATAGGAAAAGCAACTTATTTTCACCCTTGAAGCTTTGCTTAGTGGCCTGACATGACCTGCTTGATGACAATAAGCAAATCCTTGGCACGTTAGCCTTAAATCCAACTGAGATTATTCTCAACTACATCCTTCCAAATTTTTCCTCCCCAACACACACACACACACACACACACACACACACACACACACACACACACACAAACTTTTCAGTGACAATTAATATACTTGTCAGCTAGCAAAGCCAGCAAAGCCAGCACTACGGTAAAGAACATGGGTATTCAAGTCAGACCTGGGTTCAAATTCTCCTTCTGTTCCTTCATTGTGTTCTCTTGGTAAAAATATATAGCATTCTAATTCTCAGTTTTCCTATTTGTAAATGCTGGTAATACCTGCTACTATCTAGGATTAACCAAGGGATTAAATGAGATGATATATATGAGATCCTTAAAACAGTGCATATATTAAACATGCAATAAACAACTGCTATTATTAGTACTATAGATGCTGATTCGTTTCACCTTAGTAGGTATGGTATTCCTACTATGCTGGGATTGTAATTTAATAACATAACTTCCAATACATTTGTCATGGGGTTGTGCCACTACATCATTAGTTAATCTTCAAACTTCTGACTTTCTGGTATTCTCTCCCTAACATATCACCTGACAAAAGCTGGCTGAACTTGTCAAGGCAGAAAATCCAGGGCCTGCTAAGCCTACCACCACCAAGAAACCAATTAGCACCTGAAAAATCCAAGATGGCACTTGAGACCCCTTCCTAAGCGACACTTTGAATAACTTTTCTCTATGAGCATACTAAAAAATCACACCCAAATGATGGAGATTTAACATAAAATGAGACACGTAATGCATGGCTAGGTATGTCCCAAGCATGTTTAGGAACTGTGCATGCTCCCTTGGAAATCCAAGAACTCTACCCTTCTTCGGGAATCCCCTACCCCTGAACTCACCTACTTCCCTATCAGACCCTTTAATACTTTACTAATTCCCCAGAACTGGGGAGAAGGAATCATCAGGCATTTGATTATCCTTCTCCATTCCTTGACTAAGGCATGAAGTTTCTGACGTGCTTTGCAGAATACTGTCTCATCCTATTGATGTGAGCAACACTGGGCAGAACCACCATGATTTGGGGTCTATGGCCCGCAAGGGTCAGTGACATAATCCCAAATTTAATTTGCACCAATACGTAATGTAATATGCCTTTGAGAGCAATATTTAGTTTTATTTTTTTAAGTACTGTTCATAAAAGTAGGTAATTTATTGTACAAAAACACTCAGGTCCAATATTTAAAATTTTTAATTATTAGGCTACAACATTATTAAAGCTCAGCTTAATAATTTTATAGTTTTATTTCACATTCAATAACTTCTAGGGCTTTGAACTTATCCATCCTTTCAAATGTACAACATTACCAAATGTACAACATTCTTGTAACCATCTGCAATGTCTTTTCAAGTTTATAAACCAAATACAGTCAATATTGGTAAAGGATTTCTGTACATGTTATTCTTTTCCAAAGGTGCTTCACTTTTATGGAGGTGAGGTGGGGAGGGGCAAACAATATTACTGCTGATAGCCATTAAAACAGTGAAGCTACATCTTAAAGCTTCAACAGGAAACAACCCAAATCTATTTCGGGCTATAAGACCATATTTCACATTCAAAGGAAAAAACTTATTTCATTCACATTAGAAACATGAACTTCTCATTTGATCTATAAGACAAAACCTTTCCACCTGTACTTTGCTGGCCTGGCCTCCATTACCAACCCTAAATCAGGTGCATTTTTCTACAGCAACATGCCCTACCTTATATATTATACTGAAAACTCTTAGCACCACGCTTAGATGCTAACACTTTCAGTTAATAAAATAGTTAAGTTTATTAAAAACTTACTGTATGCTAGCCATTGCACTTATTACTTTTACATGAATTAATTCACTTAATCAGAGTTGCAAGCTCAAAGGTCCATAGGGAATTTGAGCCAGTAAATAAAGTGAGCTGGGTACAGGAAAAATCAACTGTTCAGAAATACAATCAAACTTTGTTACTGAATTTCTATATACATTTAACATGATACAAACGTATATAATACTAGAGATTACATATTTAATTAAAACAAAAATAAAATTTAAAGGTCTGCTTTCCACCTCACCTCTGCCTTCTAACCCTGTTTCCCTAAACCACTAAAACACAAGTAATAGGCCACAGGCACTGGGCACCAGGGATTAGGAAACAACTCCAGATCCTCAAAATGAAACCTCTAAATAGGTTAGTTCTTTGGGCCTTGCCCCCTCTCTCTCCCTGAGAATGCTTTTCAGGCTTCCTTGAAAAAACAATCTATACTTACCTTCCATGAATAATAAGTGTCACTAAGTAAAAAACAAAAATTAAAATGGAAATGTTGCATTGTGAATTTCTCTTTTGTAACTTAGACCTTTTATAGGCCAAAAATCTGACACCTTTTCTTTGGTCCAAAGTCAATGTCAAGTCATTTGGCATTACAATTTAACCGAGAGCAATATTTAGTTTATTTTTAAAACAGCTGTTCATAAATGTAGGAACTTTCGACAGTGAATAGAATCTTTGCTTTAAAAGTTTTTACTGCCCTACAGCTTATATATTCCATTTGTAGTTCTTCAACTACACAAATAATACTTATTGAGAAAGGTAAATGAACAAAGTTAGTTCTTTTTCTTATGGTTTGGAATCAGCGTTTTTGTTTTGTTTTAAATGGAACCTTCAAATCCACAACTGAAGGAATGTAAGTTTAGGCCATCGTTTCATTTTTGGAAAATGACTTCAGTATAGGAAAGGGGCCAGATTGTTCTTGCCAAATGGGTTTTTTAAAGACATAATTTTACAATGAATGAGCAATGAGAATCATACAGTTGTGTCGTAATGTCAACTAAAAAAGCCCAGTCTGATCCAGTCTTTGGGAACTGAGCTGGAAAATTTCTCTTGGGTGGCAAAAGAGCTGATTTCTTTCAAATTAAAAAACAAAAACTCGTGTATGGCCATGTCACCCTGAACAAGCCCGATCCCGTCTGATCTTGGAAGCTAAGCAGGGTCGGGCCTGGTTAGTACTTGGATGGGATACTACTTAGGAAGACCAGGTGATGTAGGAGTAAAAAATAAGGGATTGTAAACTGACAAGGTCCTTGCAATCTGTGAGGTCAACAAAGGGTTGCCTCACCTAAAAAAACAAACAAAAAACAAACAAAAATAAACCTCTTTTCATAAACTATTTAAATGTCTAACCGATGTATTAGATACATAAAACTAATTTAAAAAATCTCTTCAACTATACACTACGGCCACACAATCTTGTCATATAACAGATGATCAGATTTGTATTTAGTAAGAGTAAATCACTGAAATGTCTGTTTCAAACCATGGTGTTGTTTTTAGTTTTATAATTCATAACACAGTCTGTTTTTAACTTTTTAGCAATATGCTTTTGGTATCTACTGAACAATATAATGAACAAACTTAATTTCTGTGCCTCTGTGAAACACTTCTACATTAGTTTAGTTTTTAATAAGTATAAAGTTAACACTGACCATCAGAGTAGCACTGCCTATCGTTAAAATTACTAATTTTGTAAATCTACATGAAATATCCTAAGATATTTCTCAGTACTTAACAAGTCATTTCCTAATGTTCATGTCATGGATATCCACTCTAAAAAAATGTTTAATAATATAAAAATTCTCCTGATACTAAATAAATATAACTAGGTGGGTAAAGTATTTCCATCTGTGGTTTCATCGTCTACAATAGAAACTGCCACAGATGATTTAACTTTTTCACACAGCGTGTCGTTCTAAGCCTTAATTTAATATGCTGAGCAATAATATTCCTGGTTACTTTTATATTTTTAAATACTTGTTTAAATGAGTGTTTAAATTCAATCAAAATTCTTTCACAAAGTTACCAGCTGTAAAAGATTATGATGCCCAGATAATTTCTTCATGTAACACTTAACTGCATCATATAGCAGCATTGCTTATTTTATTTGAAAATAAACACAAATCTTATCGAAATGTTAGTCCTTTTTCTAGTCCATTAAGTTTTTCAACATAATCTTTTCTATATGTTTTTCGTAGTTCTTGCTATGGTTGTATTCACTATGGTTTTGATTCAATAGAGATATATCCTACATATTGAATTTATAGAAATATTCTCCAACTGCAAAGAAGTTAATTCTCGCTCATTTTATTTGAACATATGGCCCTCTTGGCATATGTCTCATTTTCCCACTTCAGATGGAAGAATGGGTATGAGAAATATTTTATTTTCTTCCTTAATATAAGAAAAACAATAGTGCGGGCACAATAACAAATGGCAACTTTTTAGCCTGTCCTCAGCATCTGAAGACAATGGAGCTCATGGCCCATCCAACGAGGGAGTTGATACTCTCTCTGCTACCAAATGTAGCAGCTGTTGCCATGTGGGAACGCTGTCTCTATGTGGCCAGATTTTCCAATGTTTCAAGAAAAGCCAGAAATAAGGATTTTGTGTAAATTTCCTCATTTTTTTTTTTAATGTAGGCAACTAATAAAATTTTGAATGTATCTAACTATAAAAACAAAAATTTTAACACTTCAGGAACAAGTTTTGCAGAGCCAATAAAACATGTCTAGGGCAAAGGTCAGGACTAATGACAAATTTTACATTTAACCCTCATGCTCAATCCTATGACTCCATCATTCCCATTTCACAAATGAGGAAACAGAATCTATAAAGAGGTTCAGTTCCTTGTGCAAGGTCATGAGTTAGCAAGTCATGAAGAGAGGGGTACAAGATTTGAATCCTACCCAAAGGAGTCTGATGCCAAAGCCCAAGATCCCAACCACCTATTCTATGAATACATATAAGGCAGATCCATATAAGGAAGACAAGGTCTATGCTGATCTATCCTCATGTCCACTTGAAAAATGGAAGAATCTGAGTGGAAATAAACAGATAAACGGACAAATAAACAAAGGAGTAGGCTGCCTAACCAATCCAGAACAGATTAGGACTACATTTGCTTTCATTCTATATTCTCTATTTCCCAATATTACTCAAGATAGTATTAGCCTTTTGTCAGTTACATTAAAATGTGACTCATAATGAGCTTCCTGTTATTTATATAACTAAAACCCAAATATTTTTCAAAAGAAGGAAGGACTTGCTAGCTTTGATAATCAAAAGACTTGGTAAACATATATGTATTTCTTCAAGCAAATGTTTGAAAATGCATGAGCTATTCTTTAGTATTTATTAGATTCACAGAGAAAAAGAACTCTGAATAAAACTATTTAAAATACTATCTGGTGACTTGGAGCACTTTCAAACATGTATAAGGATTGACTAGATTTTAAACTGTATTGCAATTCTGGTTCAAATCTGTTTACAACTAGTCCTTTGAGAAAAAATTGCAAAGTTCTCCCCCACAACTCTTTAACTTACGTAAGGTAGGTGCCTCTGGTGTTGACATTCATCATCAAATCCACCCTCTTCGTAGGTGTTTCCAATGTGTTGGTCAAGCTAATAGCACTGGCATTATTCACCAAAATATCAATTCCTGTTTTCAAATAATCAACTTCCTATTAATGTAATTTAAACTTTATAACAAAAGGAAATAAACACATTTAGTCTGTACAGCTGAGCCCTAAGTTGGTTCACAAATACTTCCTTTAGAAGTATTAAACTGACCAATATACCAATGAAAGACTTACTAGCTGTGTCAAAACACAAATGATGTTCACTGGCACAATGGAGAGAGCCAATCACCAGAGCACCATGTGAAACTACCAGGAAGCTTAGTCCTTAGTGGTTTGTAGCTTCCATTCTTATCTGCTCTCTTATCTCCTGTCTTTCCTTCTTATCTCCAAGAACCTTAGCCGAACTTCCTTAAAGTTTCTACTCTTCTCTAGCATCTTTCCAAGCCCTCCCTCCTTCCAAGCACGTTAGTTTTCCTCCCCTTTAAGGCCCTTACTGAAATGAAAGAGCTCCTTCCTGGTCTTGGGAACTAGGAAAAGAGAAAAGACCCAGGATTTCAATTCCAGGCAAATCATCAAAACAGATCAAATCTGTTTTGGTTAACTCATACATTAAAAAAAAAAAAAAAAAAGAAATGAATCTAGAATAACAATTATTTCTGCATGTTCTATCCAGTCCCCCCATAAGTAACATACAGTTACATTAATTGAGGAGAGGCAAGAGAATGTGATCTGGGAACTAGTTTTGGTTACATGTCTGTTACTGTCAAGGTCCTAACTTTATATTGAATGGTAGATTTGTTATATTTTTCAAAATAATTTTTATAAATTAAAAAAAGTCATCTTAATGTAGCTACATCAAAATGTAGCTTAAAAGATGGTTTTAAGCTACATTTCTATATGAGCAAATATTCGTTTCTGCTTATATACCAAAGACTCAGAAAATTTTTTAAAAAATTAAATTAAAATTATAGTTACACCAATCAATAATTATTTCAGAATTATGGTACTACCTCCAAATTTCTCAACTGCTTTCTCCACTGCATTACTGATTTGCTGTTCATCTCTCACATCGACAATACATGGCAAGGCCTTTCCTCCAGCTGCTTCAACTGCAAAGGGTAAACAAAAAAAAGCATTAAAGCATTCAAATAGTAAACCTTTCATTCTGATACGAGAGTCAAAAGAAATAAGTACGCTATATTCATAAAATCAAAATAAATAACTAAGTCATAGCTATTCGTGATTCCACCCTACAGTAGGACAGATTGACTAACCCACATCCAGCTTCAGACTAGCTAGGCCAACTCTATTAAAAAAAACAGAAAGAGGAAGGTAATATAAAAAATTATATTGAAAAGTAAAAAAAGGAAGGTAATTTTAATAAACATTATGGAAAATTTCAAAAAATATATAAAAATATAAAGAACAGTATAATAAACTACCATGAAGCTTCAATGATTGTTAATGTTTTGCCTGTTTATCTACCTCCAATCCCATTTTGTTTTTTGGTGTATTTTTTTTTTTTAATTTTATTAGTTTCAAGTATACAGCACATTGGTTAGACATTTATATAGTCTATAAAACGATCCTCTTAATTGCTCTTTCTCTCATCTGGCTCTCCACCTAGCCATTATATAAAAGCTAACTGCATTCCCTATGCGTGCTTGATGTTGTATTTTAAAACAAGTCCCAGGCATCTCTTTACCTATCAATACTTCATATGTATTTCCCTAAAATAACCACAATGCTATTAACATAACTAACAAAACCAACAAAACCACAATGCTATTAACATAACTAACAAAACCAAGTGTAAGTGATTTTTTAAGCCCTTTCTAGCATAATGCCTTGAATACAAGCACTCAATAATTATTTGTGAACTAAAAATGTTAAAATAATAACTTGTGAAAAGTGCAAAGAATAAGTAACATGGAAAGCTTTTCAAAGTGTTCACATCATCTATCTCTCAAATTCTCTCCTACTTCTACTCCCCCATTCTCTGCTCAGATCCTCATGAGACATAATATATGATTTTTAATGGGAGTCGCGTACCTCTCAAAAGTGCTGGTGACGAAAAACGTTTCCTAATCACTGTTTTAAGGTGACAAAATACTTTCTTAAGTAGATAAAATTATTTTAGGGTAGCTTTGAAATAGCTACAATTAAACTCTCCAACAAATTCTCTATGTATTGAAACTACGGTAAGAACATTTCATGAAATGGTATTGTCACACTCACTCACTCTCTTCAGCAGCAGTATAGATTGTGCCTGGAAGTCTGGGGTGTGCCTGAGTGGTCTTTGCAGCAATGACAATATTTGCTCCATCCTTTGCTGCTTTCAATGCAATAGCTTTGCCAATGCCACGGCTTGCACCTGTGATAAAAACTGTACATCCTGCTAGCTTCCTACAACAGAACAAATGAGACCTTATTAGAAACCTCGATATTTTATTTACTTACGAGTATCAGGAACATATGCATATTTTCACAACATACAGGTTTACTCTTCTGTGAAAACTTTTTCTAAACCCTCCTCCCTCCCCAAATGATACCTAATAACTCTACTGTACTCCCGCTGCACAATGATTTATAAATTATTACAACAGTTGGTCGGTCTTGCTGTGATCTGGCCAACAAAATCTGCTCAAATGAAAAATCTTAAAAAGAAATGAGGAATAAACTATATAAATGTGTATTTCCCCTCCCCCACAGGAAAAGTGTTAATGAAGCTTATTTTTGAGTGGTGGGATTATGAATAAATTTTATATTTTTTATATTCTTCTGGATTTTTCAAATTTCCTTCAGTGAATACATACCACTTAAAAGAAATTACCTAAAAGCAAGCAATTATTCAATGGATGATCATCGCTGTTCATAATAGCCAAAATGGAAGCAACATAAATGCCCATCAACTGATGAATGGATAAATAAAATGTGGTACGTTCATACAATGAAATATATACAGCAATGAAAATGAATTACTGATCCATTCTATAACATAGATGAGCTTTGAAAACATAATGCTAAGTGAAAAAAGCCAATCACAAAAAATCACATATGATTCCATTTATGTGAAATATCTAGAATAGGCAAATATATATAGACACAAAGATTAGTGGTTGGCTTGGGCTGGGAGGGCAGGGGTGTTGACGCTTGACAGCTGAGAGGCGTGGGATTTATTTTGGGGATGATGAAACAATTTAAAAATTGGTTATGGTGATGGTTGCACAACTCTGTGAATCTACTAAAAGCCAATGAACTGTACACTTTAAATAGGTGAATTATGTGGTGTGTGAAATACATCTCAATAAAGCTGTTAAACAAACCTAGAAGGCTGGCAAATAGCTCAGATCAACAGATTCTCTGATCAGAATGTACTGAAGGAAGTTCTCTGTGCCCATCCACCCTTTACAAATCCATCTACCTTAACTTTAAACTTTGTACTTAGTTATTAGATGAGAAGAAAACATCTAAAATAAAGTCAGATAACGGAGGGAAACCTATGTTCTTGCTTTCTAAAGCAAATTAACAAACATGTCTAAGAAGGAAGAATAGAGGACAGCAAAAGTGACAATGACATAGAGAAGAAGGGAGGGGACAGTAACCAGAGACAGGAGTTACAGATACGCAGGCTTGTTAACAAAAGAGCATAAAGCTTTTTGCCAAGATCTAGAGGAATACACCAAAAGAGATCAGCGGTGAACGTGGGAGAAGGGTTTTAAAAAAATAAGGATTAACCAGTTTGGTAAGAAGGAAGGGGAGCAGAGAAGTAAGGAAGAAACGGAGAGGTAGCAACCATTTTTAGTGACAATAGTAAACATACAAAAAGCATATAAAGTGTATAAAGAACAAAATAAAATGAATTCTAATAAAAATAGAATATTACCAATACCCCGGAAGCCCCATCTCTTTCTCTCTATCCTTTCTTCCTCCTCCAACCTACAAATTTCATCTACAATTTTGCATCTTTAACTTTTTCACAATGCCATTATTACAACGAAGAAAATAATTCAAAATCATTTGGTACCTACATATATTCAAAGTTTCATAAATATCTCATGTCCCAACTATTGCTTTAAAAAGCCCTCTTTGCCTTCAGTCTAGCTTGATTGATTCCTAGGATAAAGGACATCATCCTCCTTAATCAGAGTCTCAGGCATTGCAGAAAGAAAGGCAAAGGCAGTGTCTGTACTACTAAGTGCCTGGTCTATACTACTAAGGAACTCCTCCAACTCTAAAGCATTAGAACCAGAGTATATAAGGTGAGAAAGAAAGGTCCCAAATTCCTCAGTACTATGGTAGATGGCTAAAACTTGCTAATGTTAACCTTCACTACAATCTACCCAAATTCTCTGGTACCTCAAAATAAAGGTGACAAAATTTTTTAATATTAAAAAAAAAAAGTCACTGAAAAAAAAAAAAAAAACTATGCAAGCTATTTGGAATAACAAACATCCAGAAATAACCAGGAAAATTCTGAAAAAGAATCCAAACGAGGCAAGAACTAGCCTTCTCAGACATTAAAATATTTTATAAAGCCAGAACAATCAAAATAGTTTGCTACTGGTACATGAAAGGACAAACCAAAGTAACAGAATAAAAAAAATTAAGAAACAGACCCCTGTGCACATGAGAATTCAGTATAAAATAAAGGTGAAATTTCCAACAAAAAGGGAAAGGTAACTAGTCAGTGATGCTGGGACAACCAGACAGCCAGGCACCTGAACCAAAATGAAGTGGGCTTCCTAACTTACTTCCTATGCCAAAATAGTATGCAAAATAGTATTTTATCTCAGGTGGACGAAATATCTGAGTGCAAAAAGAAAAAAAAAAACATTAAAATACTAGATCTCACCAATTTAAAAAAAATCTTGAGTTAAGATGGCCTTATAGGTGTGCACAAAAATATAAAAGCCTTAAAAGATTGATAACTTTGACTCAATAAATGCACACATCTGCATGATAGTCTAACTGAAGTCCAAACACAGTGGAAAAAAAACTGAGAAAAATATCTGTGACACATATGATATAGAATAACTTTTTTAAAATAGAGCTTTCAGAGACCAAAAACCTAATTTTGTAAAGCCAGGCAAAAAGTACACAGATGGCTTTAAACCAGGATTTCTCAATCTCTGCAAAATGTCTATTGAGATATGTATTTCTTTGTTGTGGGAGCTATCTTGTGTGTTATAGAGTGTTTATCAGCATCCGTGGACTCCATCTGTTAAATACCAGTAACATCCCCTCAACTATGGCAATCAAAAATGTTCCCATATATTACCAAATAGCCTATGGGAGTCAAAAGTACTCTTCGATGAAGACTATTTATTTAAACATATAAAACAATCCTCATCCTCACTTGTGATTCAAATTTTTACTATAATGAGTTTCCATTTGTTCTCTATATCTTTATTATCAAATATTTTCCTGTGTCCCAGCATGTTGGATTAGGAAATCTCATTCATCCTTTTGGCTGTGCAACCTTTTTGGAGAGCTATTAATACTAGCTATCAAAATTTAAATTGCATGTAGGCTTTGATCCAGCAACTTTACTTACAGGAATTTGTCATATAGATACATTCAAATAGGTGAATACAAGGATAATCATTGCAACAAAGATGGAGTAACAAAAAACTAGAAATGGATCTAGTCCCAATGATAGGGAGCTGGTTAAATCGAATACTATGTAACCATTAAGTGGAAGATATACATGTACTGACAATGTGTGCTCCAAAACTTATTACGTAAAAAGAGCAAAGCCCTGAAGTTTATTATTAAATGTGTGTGTGTGTGTGTGTGTTTAAGTGGTACACGAAATGTGTTTATAAAAGTATAGAATATCTTCGGGTATTTGACCAGAGAATAACCGAAAGACTGGAAGTTAAAGATAAGGAAACTCACTTTATACACTCTTTTGAGCTGTTTTAAGTCCTTTGGTCATGTTTCAAGCAAATTACACAATGGACACTCAGTTCAAGACTTTAATATAAACAAAGTAGAATGGTGGTTGCCAGGTGCTGGGAAAAGCAGAAAAGAGGAAAAGAGTTGTTTTATGTATATAGTTTGTTCTGCAAGTTGAAAAAGTTCTAAAGATTTGTTGCACAACAGTGCGAGTATACTTAACACTACTGAACTACACACTTAAAAATGGTTAAGATGGAAGTTTTACATTATGTGTATTTTACAATTAAAAATCTTTTTAAAGTGAAAAAAAAATCCTCACAAAAAAGATACCCATACTGTTAGTTTAATTTGCTACTAATTTGAAAAATCACTTTTTAAACACTCTATTATTTTTATTATTCCAGAACTGAGCGTTCTGAATTAGAGGGCACTCATTACCATTCCAGTAACCTTTCACCTAAAACTTGTACACCAGCAAGACAGGCTAAACTCAAAATGAGGCCCGCCCTAGGGACGACGGGATAACCCACTCCAGATCCTTTACCTGTGGAAGAGGTTTTTCTATGGCAGCCACGGCAAAGCACACTACTTTGGGTTACTTTTCACGCGTTACCGCAGATTCAAGGAACACCGCCTCCAGCGCGGCGGGCCAGCGTTCCACAGCGCACTTCGCAGCTTCATCAACCCTCCCACCTCCGAGGCCGAGCCCTCGGGCCCCCCACACCGGCCCCACCTAGCCGGGCACTCCGCGCGGACCCGTCTTTCTCCGCGGCCCCGCTATCCCCTTACCCGGTGTTGGGTAACATGACTTTCGTAGGTCAGAATCCGTGGCAACAACGACAGTGAGCGGTGAGAAACAGCAGTCTTTCCTTTCGCGTTGAGTTCCACTCTAGACCCCGCCCCAAACCCCGCCCCCAATTCCCCGCCCAGAGGCTTGCCGGGAAGGGGCGCTCGCAGGCGGAGGTTGCTGAGTGCGCCTGCGTACGCAGTGGGCCTCCCTAGCGCTGGGCGCTAGTTTCCCCTTGGTAGGCCCCTTCGGCAGGCCCCTGGAAACCAGCTCTCTGCGCAAGCGCGGTGAGAGGCAAGTCCGCCCCGCCCTTCTCGCAAGCTCTACGGTGACAATCGGTCGCCAGCGGGCGTCTAGTTTTCTGGGCGGGTCGGCAGCAACGTATGCGTTTCCCCGGTCAAAAAAGGTTCCTCGGGTCAACGCTGCCTTCTTTTACCAGCGGGGTAGCCGTTTGCAAATTAGGAACGTTGAGGTTTCTCAGCAGACTCTGGCCTGGGAACACTTTTGTTCTGGTCTGCTCTTCTGTCCCTCCACGTCCCAACCTGGAAGCCTGTTCGGCAGCACGCGCTTCCTTGGGGACGCCCCTTGCGAACGCCTCTTTTTGCATATACTCACTTTCTGCCTGCAGCCGGCCAGCGTCACATTTCGACTCTCCTCCGGAGTCAGCTCGACCTCACGGGTCTGTAGCTAGCACTGGTGAGGGGCAGCTTCTAGATCAGAGCTCTTTGTAATTGTTGCGCCAAAGAATTCATAATTAATTGGTTTTTCGACCCTTAGCGGATATCTCCCAGTCTCAGTGCTGGAGTAAGGAATTCTGGGATCCAGTATTGCTTTTGGTAATATACCTTAGACATAGCTGCCCTAGTGAACTGAAGACTGGCATATTTTTAAGGAGACGTGAAGAAATTGTAAAGGGGTAAAACAGGATGAGAAGGAGGTTCTTTATGAGGACTTTTTAAAGAAACTAGCTTGTAGATGGGGTATGTACTCTCCCTTTTATTACGAGCCCTAATAGCTCTATTTACTACTTTATATCACTTGTCAGTCTCCTATAAGCATTTGAATTTGTGATTCATGATATAGTGCTTAGAGACCCCCAGAGGAATTTTCTTATTCAACAGATATTAACTCCTACTATGTGTCAGTCACTGAAGACACAGCAAGACAAGAAGGACAAGGTCTCTATGTGAGGGAAATGAGGAATAGCCCAATGTATTTTTAAGCTGCTGTAAACAGGTGTTTCAGAAAGTGTGTTGATGGGGATGGTTAGATGAAAAAACCTACTCTCCACTCAAAGTGAAAATGCAACCTATGGGATGGGAGAAAATATTTGCAAATCATGTATCTGATAAAGCCTACTATCCAGAATATAAAGAGAACTCTTAACTCAGCAACTTTTGTTAAGATGAACAGTGTGAGTGAAAAATTAGCAAAGGATCTGAGTAGACATTTCTCCAAAGACGATATACAAATAGCTAGCAAGCACACTTGAAGATGCTCAACAGCATTAATTATTAGGGAAATGCAAGTCAAAACCAAAATGAGATTCCATTTTACATCCATTAGGAAGGTTATAATAGAAAAGATAGAAAATAAGTTTTGGCCAGGCTGTGGAGAAACTAGAAGTCATAAATTGCGGGTGTAAATGGCAGAGCCACTCTGGCAAACAGTTTTGCAGTTCCTCAAAAAGCTGAACGTCGGTACTAAGCTACTGGATAGCCACATGCAATTATAGTTTTATATACTCAAGATAAATGAAAGGTTCAGAATAAACACTAGATGGCACTGTTATTTTAAAAATCAAAATATGATATGGCAAATGTTAATTAACTAGTGCAATGTATCTGAGTTGTGTTAAGGCAAAAATAACGAGGTTCTCTATAGTAGCATTCCCCAACCTTTTTGGCACCAGGGACCAGTGCTCCTATGAGAATCTAATGCCTGATGATCTGAGGTGGAGCTGAGGCGGTGATGCTAGCGCTGGGGAGCGGCTGCAAATACAGATGAAGCTTTGCTGTCTTCCCCGACACTCACCTACTGTTGTATGGCCAGATTCCTAACAAGCCACAGACTGTTACTGTTCTGCAGCCCCAGGGGTTGGACTCCTATTGAAAGAGAACTAAGAGGAGGTATAATTTTTAAATTCCTTAAAATAAAACTTTGTATCATTAAAACTCTAATTCATTTTATATTAAGTTAGCATAAAATAGTCAAAGTTGTCTTCACTTGTTTTGTGACTTCTAAAGTCTATTAAGTTTAATTCTCCAATATTAAAAAGTAATTCTCAGATACATAGATTGAAAATGCTGACTTAAATTGAAATATCAAAAGATGTGACTTTAAAAACAACTTTAATATTAAATTATCAAATAAGGACTCTTTTAACCCCGACCCTGTGTAAGAATATATGTTTAAGTGTATAATGCAGTAACACTCACATTTGTTGACCACATCTCACAAAAGGAAATAAATTTTTCATCCATACCTAGTTTTCTATTCTATTCGAATCTATTATATCTTATCCTGTTTTTTAAGTTGATCATAACCTACTAAATTACTTTGATGACTCATTAATGGATCATAACCTCCCGTTTGAAAAACATTGCTTTGATGTGTTGTAATTTGCCATTGTGACTTTTCAACTTGCCTTTTAAGATATTTAGGCTTCTCTAGTCAAATATAAAATTACTAATTAATGGTCAGAGGCCAACAGTACTATGTGACTAAGAGTGGATGGATGCTTTCAATAGCTTTTGAAGAATCAGGGATCTTGAAACTTTCCATTTCCTTCATCCACAAGACAGCCCATCCTGGTTCAGAAGGTTAAATGGGGAAATCCTTGAGGATTTGAGGGTATGGCAGTTGTTTCTGATAATGTACCAAATCTTCCCTATAGGACTCCTAACTGTGCCTTTTGTTGCTTAATGAATTATTTCCACTCATTATTGAATTAGTAACTAACTTGGATATTAACCTCATTGGATTTTATTGTCTATGTCTTTTGAGATAATACATGATTGCAACAATCTAGAGAAAATGAAAGTTTCTAACACTACACTTCAGAGATAATCACTATTAATAGTTTGGCATGTATCCCTCAAGACTTTGAAATTTTTATATAGATTTTGATAATTTTTAAAGCTTGGGGAGATATATACTATATTGTTTTGGAAACTTTTATTTTGTTTAATGCATATTCTAAAGTTTACACCTAAAATTTTAGCTTAACATTTTAAAAAGTATAATTTTATTTTATATGAATGTTAATTTTTAATTCCATATTAATTTTCCCATTGTCATTTTTGATGGACATTTGTTTTAAAATTGTCTCTATGATAAACATTGCAATAAAAGTCGTTGTGCATATGTCATTGTTCACTAATCATATTTCTCTAGCATACATTCCTAGAAATTAGATGGTTTACTCAATGGATATACCCATTTTATACATTTTAGCAAAGTTTTCTCAGCCTTCTCACTATTGGCCTTTTAGGATATATAATCCTTTGATGTAGGAGTCTATCATGTGTAATATAGAATGTTTA
>NW_006431915.1:6416366-6424499 GCF_000325575.1 Pteropus alecto | reverse complement strand
ATACTCCCACCACAGTTTTCTTTGTTCATTGTGGTAAAATATACACAACATAAAAATTTACCTTTTTTACCACTTTTAAGTGTATACTTCAGTAGCATTAAGTACCTTCACATTGTTGTGCAACTAACCCCACCATCCATCTCCAGCCCTTCCAATTTTGACAACCAAAAATATCTCCAGAAATTACTAAATGTCCCCTGGAAGGAAAAATTGCCCTGGTTGTTTATACTGTCACAGAAGTGAATGTGAAACCCAAAATATCAATGTCATTTCAAAAAATGAAAGGCTGAGGATCTATAATAGATTAAAGAAGACTAAAAAGACATTACAACTAAATGAAAGATTTGATCCTGTCTAGAAAACAAAAGTTGCTATAAAGAACATTATTAACACAATTGACAAAGTGGAATGTGTACTACAGATTATTGTGTCAATGATAAATTTCCTGAATTTGATTACTGTGGTTATGTAAAGAATGTCTGGCTTCTTAGTATGAAGTATTAAGGGGTAAAAGGAAATAAATATGTACCTACTCTTAAATTGTGTGTGTATGTCTGTGTGTGTGTGTGTGTGAGAGAGAGAAAGAGAGAGAATGCTTAAATGAAATGTGAGAAAATGTTAAAATTGCTGATTTGGGGTAAAGATTTATGAGTTTTTATTATTACAACTTTTCTATAAACTCGAATTCAAACTAAAAAGTTTTGTTTGTTTTAAGTAAATGGGAATGCTTATAGTTGAGACTATCGTTTGTCTGCTCACACTTTTTCGATTCCTGGTTCCTTGCTAATTTTGTTTATCAATGCTGCAGAAAAGGTAACCATAATTGCAGCTCAGGGTAAAATCCTGATTGGTCTAGGTCAGTGGTTCTCAAACTATAGTGTGCACCAGAATTATATGAAGAATTTTGTAAAACAGATTAATAGGCCTGACCTCCAGAGTTTCCGATTCACTAAGTCTTGAAGAATGTGTATTTCCAACAAGTTTCCACGTATTGCTAATGCTGTAGGTTGGGCATTGGGAGATTTGTAGGCCAGTAGTTCCCAGCTTTGTTTTCAAATTTGAATCACTGAGGGAACTTTGAAAAATTATGATGTCTGGGTCTTACTCCCAGGGATTCCAATTAAATTGGTATGGGGTACACACAGGAAGTAGTATTTTTAAAAGACTCCCAGGTAGTCCTAATATGCAGCCAAGACTGAGAATCACTGATTTTGGTCAATGTAATCCCATTCTCCTTGTCAATGCCTTGTTCAGAAGTGGGCACGTTATCCAGTTCCGACAAATGTGAAGTCTGATGGGAAAGGTTTTTTAAAGAAAGAGACCACAGAATTGCCTCCTTTCTTTCAGATGTTATTTCTGGATGTGAGGCTTGGATCAGCTGCATCTATCTCTCAATCATAAGCGGGGAACTAGCTCTCCCCTTTCCCATAGCTCCTTCAAAAGTAACTTTTTTCTATAAGATACATGAAAGAACGGTTGGGGTTGGCAGGGCGGCAGTTGTCTCAGAACCCTCCCATTAGCTTTCTAATACTCCCATTGTGAGTTTTCTTCACTTTATGGCTGGCCATCTCTTAGGATTCCAGGAAACAGTTCCCTCAACAGACAACTGCTCTCTTGCATGAGGACAAATAGTGAAATGGGTGTGTGAATCATGCAAATTTCACTTTTTTGCTGTTGTTTTATTTACTGCAACTCTGTCGAAGAGTTGAGGCTTACATGAAGGAATTACTACACATATAAAAAATTAATTTTATATGGCAACTGCTATGTCTGAGACTGCTATTTGCCTACCCATTATGCATTCTCCACTTTTTAGATACCAACAGTATCTATTATTAGAGGTGGCACTATGCCCAGTAAAAACACTGCATCTCTCAGCCCTTCTTGAATCTGGGGGTGGTCAAGAGACCAAATTGCGGCTCATGAGAGAAGTGGAAGATGTTGGTCTTCTGAGAAAACTTCTTTAAAGGGCTTCTAGCCATTTTGTGACCTTAAGAATGAAAGCCAGATGCTCACATAATTGAGTAAAAAGGAGACTGGATCTTGGATGAACATGGAGTGTCGTAAAAGCCCTGAAACTACTACTTCTAGAATTCTTGTGTATGAGAAATACATTTTTATCTAGGTTAAGGCACTGTTACTTTTAGTTTTCTGTTATATGCTTCTGGACGTAACTCTTAATGATACTCTCTGTCTTAAGGCAAAAGTATCAAAATAATATAAACCATTGCAGGGGATTCACATTCAAATCTCTAGCTTTGCTCTGTCTTCATATCTGCTTTTCTCCCTGACCGCATCAATGTTACTCAAATTTCCTTCTTTAAAATTGCCTTTAATATCCCCACCCCCTTTCAAAAGATCCCATGGCCGGCTCACAAGGGTTGGTCTCATACCAGGATCTATTCTTCTTTCTCGAGCCAAATATTTTCCAAGTCTGACTTTACCAAGAGAGTCCAGGGTAGGTGCGGGCTCCAAGTCCAGTTCCCTTGGAGCTATTTCCACCTAATTCTTCCTGGTATCCTCACTTAATAGTAGGTAACTATTATGTCAAATACACCCACATTTCCCAAAGTCAGACATTAATTCTGAGACGCAGAACTCTACTTTGAGTACATGTACCCTTGCCATACTGAGAAAGAGAAACATTTGACTCTTCTATAATCAACATAGCTTCACCCCTGCTCACTATAAAGATAGTATTTTCTTTTGCAGGACAATGTCACTTCTTTTTTATCTTCTAGCTTTAAAACTGGTCCTACCAGGCATTTTAAAAAGGAGAAAAAAAGAACATTCAAATTTAGCTTAAGATATTAGGTCCATGATTGAACCATCTGTCTCTTAATGACCACTACTTGCTACACAAAGATCAAGCTTTAGAATTATACCCTTCCCCCACCTCATCTTTGTTCTGTGCCAAATTAAATTCTTGAAGGTGTCGTCCTCCTCCTACCCTCCACTAAATTAAATTCTTGATTAAAGTCTCATACTCCCACTGCTCCAGTGGAAGAGAGGCTATAAGAAGACTTAGTATATCCTCCAACACAAGTAATCCTTCACCTCCATGGATAGAGGATGGGCTGGGGAGATTTGCTTTGCCAGTTACATAAATAACATATTCTCATAGAGAAATGTTCCAGACTGTTGTTTTGTTTTGTTTTTCTGTGACTGACCTTTTGCTTGTTTGCCTGTTCGAGGTTGAACATTCACCTGATGCCCTTTGGGATCATCAGCAGTTAAACATTTTTTAGAACCATATTGGGGAGAGATAACAACAGCTCTCTCCAGTTGTCTGGCATCCCAGGAAACTTTCCACTGACCTTGTAGACTGTAATCTGCTTTTTGCGCAAGGCTATCATTTCGACAAAAGGCAAATAAGGAAAAATAAAATAAATACACTTTAACCAATCTATTTGATTCCTTGTTAAACAATTATGTCATAAAATTTATAGAGAAGGTTTAAATTAGTGGCCAGTGTGCACACCTTGTTCTACATGTAAAATAAAATTTATATTTCCTATTAGTGATATGGTCTCAGATACTTAAGGGACTATTTTGTCCCATGTAAGAACATTTACAATATTACGGGCATCTATAATGTGTAAAAACTTCATGTATCTGTACACAAATGGAATATCAAGTCAGGAAAAGCAAATCAACTCTTTGTATAGTAGGTTAACTTCAGTTCAGGGAGGAAGTGTTGTAGGCAAAAGGTTAATTAATAAAAGAGAAAAAAAGGGAGTTTTCCTTTTTTCTTCTGCTACCTACTCACAGCTATTCCTGCACCTCCTCTTCTTTGAAAAAATTGGGGTGACTCACACATGTTAGTTTACTGGCTAAGGGAGAATTATGCTAAGGGCTGGTGAAAGGACAGTATCCATGACTGCTAAAAAGAAAGGAAATATTTTAATGAAGTCATTAATTATTATATGACTTCCAGGGAAGATGGAAGTCTAGTAAAATGAACAAAAATGAACCAAAACCAGAGAAGAAATTTCAAGTTTAATGAAACTAAGGAATTGATATAACCCTACCACAAAGATTATAAAGGATACCTTCTAATTTGTACCCAAATTAAGGAAAGTAATGAGATTTGACAAGCATTTCCTCTAAATAGTAACTCAGTGCCATTTTCATAAAGCAAACAAGATTGTCCTAAAGTTTCAGTGGTAATCTGAGACTTGAAGAAATAAGGATTTGGGACCTGAGTGAACCATGGAAAAATTAAGACCACCCTAGGGGTCCATTACCAGGTGGTAAGGAAGGTTGACTTAAGGAAGAGACAATGTGATACACATTTTGGTTTTCCAAGATTCAGTTTCCTGACCCATAACTCAGACTTGGATGTGAGGGGCAGCTGAAGAGTTAACGGTGACCTACAAGTTGACCCAAGTAAATTGAACAGAGTAAACAAACACTGACTATAAGATAAAAATCGTATGGCAGGGTAGATGGGTAGATCTCTTGAACCTCTTGGACTAAAAAAAAAAATTCCCACAATTCCAGTAGAAATGTATTTCAATATTTTCCATCATAGTTTTAAATGCTATAGGAGAATATGGCTATAGGTACAGAGTTTTCTGGAAAAAGGACAGTGACTCAATAGTTCTTTATCCACCAAAGTTTTAACTTAGAAGAGAAGGGACTATGTAAAGATTCAGGAAACAGATAACACGCAATCCCTTCTAAAGAAAATCTTGAAGATGTAATTCTGCTGAAAACATGAATTTAAAACCAGTCAATCAGCATTAATCCACTTATGTCTAAATAAATATGAATATTTATAAATTTAATGTTGTAATTCTTGATAGAAAATTTACATACTTGAAAATAATAATACTGACAAAATTAACTTTAAAGAAAGGATACATGAGAGAGTTAGTGAGAGGGCTAATTTTTTCATTTCTCTGGAGTCACATACATTTTTGCTTCTGAAGTTGATGATTTGAGTATATTATTTAAAAGTTAAAGATAATTATTAGTAGAACTAAGACTAGGTCTTCTAATTTACAAGAGGAAGCTGCTGTTATTCTGATACTAAACTGTACAAAGAGACCTCAAAAGACTCTAAAGCAACCCCATTTATTAATAGAAATATTAAAACCGTAATAGAAATATTAGCAAAACAAATATACCAACGTATTTTTAAAAACATACCTCAACAAAGTAGGATTTAACTGTAAATGCAAGAATGGCTTGACATATGAGATAGTCTAGGACAATTTACTACATTAAAAGAAATAAGGAGAAATCTATATGATAATCTCACAATCATATCCAGTTATCAACATAATCTTGATAACTGCCAAAATTCAACATCTACTCAATGCATTAAATTGAATACCTAACTGATGAAATTCTTAGAATGTTAAAATTCTTTCATGTTAAAAAAATTCAACCAAGTAAATTTTAAAGACCTAATTGGATTTATTAAATGACTCATGAATGGGGCAGCAATCCATCTAGCAAGTAGAAAGAAGCTCCCCCAAGCTATAGAAAAAGGAAAGTTTTTAAAGGTGGAAAATGTTACCGGACTGAACCCAGTCCAAAGTACTCAGTAGTTGCCAGCCAAAAGACAACTCTGAGATGATTTTATGAGAAGGAACGTTATTGCTTGCTGCCTCGCAAGGAACACAATGAGGATTGCTCCTAGTGCACCCCTGAACGAAGGATTGGACTTGTCTTCATTGAGGGAAATTATGCATAACAAGCTGAGCTTTGTCTTCACATGTATAGGTGGGGACATTCCTGTGCTGCGCAGTTAGCAAACATGCCTATACATACAACACATGTTCAAAAGTGGTAGAAAATCTCTACCCCTGGGTGTATTATAATGAGGGTATAATAGGAAAAAGCTAATGAGGAGGCCAGTAGAGGGTCCTCCAGGCCACTTTGCCAGCCCTGGGCATGTTGAGCCAGATTAGCTCCCTGGTTCTCCAAATCATCCTGTGTCTCCCTGGAAAAGACAGTTCTGGCAATTGTCAAGGGTAGAGATGGCAAAGGTATATAAAAAAGTTTAATTAAATCTCAGCCCTTCTGTTAAGCTCTTAGCAAATCACAGGATGTCGTTAGCATATATATAACAATTAGGGTGATCTAAGTGAGTTTACAGATTAAGCAAAGTTTTGAATTCTAAATGAAAGTTAGTCTATGCTAGGCTACCTGCAAGTATGTACGTTATGTATACATATACATACATATATTTATATGTATATATACAGATATATATGTACATATACATCAGGCATATGTACAAATAAATGTACACATATTATATATATATATATATATATATATATATATATTAGGTTACAAAAGGGAAAAGAGAAATTATTAGCAAAGAACATATTGTTTCAGGCAAGGCCATTCCTAAGAGGAACAGATAGGGTCTATCTGGCAATTACCTCACTAGTCGCTGACCAGGAAATTCCAGATTGACTAGTTAAAGGTTAGGTTCCTGGGAGTGGTTGAAACTACATTTAGATTTTAGGTATGAAGTCTTGGTTTGCTGATGTGGGGCTCAGCGCAAGTGACTCCACTTTGGGCCTATTGTCCCTTTTTTAACACTTAAAATAGAAAAAAAGCTTCCTCTTGCTACTGGTATGCCTTTTATACCAATTCTTGGTAATCTCCCTTTCTATCAAATGAGAGATAGGTCTCTGGCCCAGAGCCTTCAGTAGATAATAGTATATAGCTAGAATTTAATAACATTTTGTTTACATTGTATTTACCAACAGTTCTCATGGCAAATGATACTAGTTTTCTATCTACGATAGTGATGTAAAATTTCCTTTTAAAACAAAATTACTGAAGTAAAAAAAGTGAGGTGATTTAAAGGAAAATGTTAAGTAAACAAGAGTAAAGATGATACATGGATAGAGCAAGAATCATGAAGCTGGTATTGGAATGACAAGTTTGAGAAACTGCTCCAGGAAAATGTTTTTTCTTTTAAATGGGCCTGTGAATATATTTATGGAAGTCTGAGGGTTTTCTGCAAGAATGTTTCAATTTTTCACATTTGTGTTTCTATTGTTTTATAATTATATTCTAGATCATGTGAGTAGCTATCTTATAACAAAGTACTGTCATGTAAATTTAATGCCTACATTTGTATTTACATTTGCTTCCTCACCCATTAGTGCCACTTTGTCTTAGACTAATGAGAAAGGAGAGCTTGATAGGTAAATGATGCATTTGATTCATACAGAGGGCAAAATAATACCATGGCATTCTAAGAAATGTATACAGAAAGTTATTGATACTACTGTCATTGTCACGGTTTACGGTAGTGAAGTTATATCCATGCAGATATTCGGCTAATATACAAAGGCTTGGCCCTACTAATTGTTTAAAGACAGCATCTATTATGAATGGTTGGTGCCCATTTAGCCCCAATTACTAAAATTTTTTAGGATCACCTATATCATTGGGCAAAGAACCTTTGCTGTAGCAGTCAGCACTATATTCATGTTGTGAGCAAGAATTTTTTTTTAGCCAATTTTGTCTTTTGAAATTAATAACTGTTAATTTGGGTTTCTACTGGTTTGGGAATTTTTACATTTAACTTTTAAATCTATTTTAGTTTACTGTTTATAAAAATCTAGTCTTAAGTTTGTAAATATTTAACTGCAATTATAAGAAAACTATTTAAGTCAGTGCTGAAGAGTATTTTCTTTTCAAGAGCAGTCCAGAAGTGTAAGTCACATGGCTGTATCCTTTTTTAAAAACTATAGTTAAAATTTGTGCATTTCAACATATGTAAATTTTACCTAAAAAAAGTTAGAAAACAAAAATCGAGTGGAGTGATAGAGAGTGAGTAAAGAGATAGAAAAGACAAGAATGTCAGAATATTGATGTAGAGTCGTAGCGTAAGACCATCAGAAAACAAGAGAGTAGAAACGAAATGAGAAAAAGGAAATAGAAAAGAATGTGAAGAGGGGCAAGGCAAAAATTCTGTTATCAGTTCTCAAGAAGTAGATAGCCAAAGGGTAAGTCTGGAAAAGTGCATTCTGTGGGCTTAGATGGCAAAAATAAGTAAATAAATAAAAAATAAAAATAAAATAAAACTAATGGGAATATATTCTACCTTGAATTTGGAGATACACACATGCTGTGGACTAAGCGGTCGGATTTCGT
>NW_006431915.1:6401748-6416347 GCF_000325575.1 Pteropus alecto | reverse complement strand
TTCTAAGCCCTTTATATCAGTGATTCTCAAAATTTGGTTTCTATACTGTCATCTGCAGCAGGCTCACCTGGGAATCTGCTAGAAATGCAAATTCTTGGGCCCCCCTTCTGAATATTAAATAATCATTTCCTGTTTAACAAGCCCTCCAGGTAATTCTAATGCAGAGTAAAGTTTAACTACTGTGCTACACTGATCATTTATCAGTGATTTAAAATGACCAGTGATAGGTACTTAGGGGTCACTAAACTATTGCATTTATGTTTGAAATAATAATTCCATAATAAAAAGTAAGAAAATAAAGAATATATTCACATATTACTTGTAAAATAAAAAAACAAAACAGAAAAGGGGATCCATATATTTGAGAATGGGACCAGTGCTTCTCAAATTGTGATGAAGAATCATTTAAGAAAATTTTCCAATCCTTTGTGAGCTAATACTTTTAAACAAATAACTAAAATAGAAATAAAAACAAATACAGAATATTAATCCAATGTTTTTATTATTAGATTCAACAGAAATAATATTTCTGTAAAATTGCTATGAAATTTTCTAAACACATTCTTGAATTCCATCTTTTCTTGTTAGGGACTAGTAATAGTTTTTAGATTGGCACCATTCTATAGTCCACTCTAAATGATTCATGAACTGTCTTCAAGGAATTCTGCTTTGTAAGCTCATAATAGTAATAATTATTAATAGTATAAACGTTGATCACTTACCATGTGTTAAACACAGTTTTAAGTATTTTTTTTTTTGTATTAATTCATTTAAACTTTCCCCAAAAGCTATTGGATAGTACTATTTATTATCCCTGCTTCATAGTTCAAGAAACTAAAGCACAGAGAGGTTAAGTAACTTGTCCTTATTTATACTTTCAGCTAGTGCTGGTCCACAATTTTTGTTTTTATTTTTGAAATTTTGCTTGAAAAACTTCAGACACATCAGGAAATGGAGTTTTAAGCAGGGTGGTGATGCAAAAGAGAGAAGCCATGGGATGGCAATTGGGAGTCGCGGGGGTAGGTGGCAGTAGTATCTCCATCACCCCAAGCCTGGTATCATCTCCTGAAGAGGGACAGGCTGGTGCATTCTATAATGGGTGGATGAGTCCTGTCTGCTAAATGTAGATGTTTATCTCATCAAGTGCCTCACTAACATTGACCTCAAAGTGATCCTGAACATCACTGAAGATGCCAGCATCATTCTCACCTGAAGGAAACATGATGGCCAAGCCCTTGGTGCCAAATCAAACTGCTCTGCTTAAACGATGCAGGTCGGTGTTAGAATTCTCAGACGTGTTGTTGCTAAGGCAATATTCATCTGCTCGATGTCCATGCCTCTGCCGAATAGGTCTGTAACTGCAAGAATTCATTGTTGAAAATCTTTAAACTGTTGAAACTGATAAAGCCTCTTCTCCTGGGGCATCTCATAGTAGATGGCAATGGCTGGGAAGTTCTGCTCCACAAGGAGCTGTGCCAGTGCAATGCAATGCTGCACAGACTTCACAGAGTTCTAAGATTCTAACCAGCTAGTCTGGTTCTAGATCATACTCTACCACTATACACTACTATTAAGCAGAGGTCTTCCTCTACTTAACTCAAATATCGCCTTTTTTCTAGTTCTTTGACAAATATGGTTAGTGAATAGGATTCTTTCTTTGTGGGAGTGGGGCTCTCAGCTTGAAATTAAGTAGGACCAAATATACTCAAGTATATCTGAAGAGATGTGAAGACCTCTATTTCCGAAAGATATACTTCTAAGTAGGGCCAAGGAAACTCTTAGGTGAGAACCCACCCTGAGAGCAGAGGGTGGGATGCACCAGTTTTAAAGACAAAAGCTCAATGCTTATGAGGACAAATGTAGTGATTATCACTCAGATTGTTCTCTGGCCTAGTCCCCCAGTCTCATGCCTAAATCTTAAAGGATTTCGTAAGTAAAAATGGAAAGAGTTGTTTTATTAAAAGCTTTGAGGACATGGTTCCATAGGGTAGTGGTTAGCATGTCTGCTTCACACACAGAAGGTCCTGGGTTCGTGCACCAGTGGAGCC
Organism: Pteropus alecto; assembly: GCF_000325575.1. Lineage (NCBI taxonomy): Eukaryota > Metazoa > Chordata > Mammalia > Chiroptera > Pteropodidae > Pteropus > Pteropus alecto. The sequence goes on along the minus strand of NW_006431915.1, from coordinate 6,414,299 downwards.
ACGGTCCATGGTCTATGGCCATGCCACCCTAAACAAGCCCGATGTCTGATCTCGTAAAGCTAAGCAGGGTTGGGCCTGGTTAATACTTGGATAGGAGACCATAAATAATAATGATTAAAAATAAATAAATAAAAAACAAAAGCTTTGAGAAGCATTGGGACCTAGATATAGTAGGACAAAAAGATGGTGTAAAGGAATTCTCTCCTTCAGAAAAGTGCTCCAGAAAATCCAGAAAATTGACATGGGCTGGCAACTCCTACCACAGGACAGTGACAGGAGACAGCATCTTCAGTGCAAACATTGGAGTCTTCTGAACCAGGCATTGGACATGTTAGGAGTCACACAGAGATGATTACATTAGGGCCACGCACAGGATGAGGGAAATGAACATGACTCATGGTGGTGAAGAGGTCAGCAAGTACGTAGGAGATGCTTTCAAGCCTCCTCCTCAAATAATTGGGAAGGACTTTGAAGGAAGCCTCATAATTCAACCGAATGGGCAGAGTCTGTCAGACTCAGTGTGTGTCAGCTATTGTAACCTAGTTTGACTTACCAAGGTGATATGGCCTGAAAGATAGGAATTATAATCCCATACATTTTTAAGACTTTTGTTATTGCTTAACTATTAAACAAATAACAAGTATTAAGGGAACACTCTACAAGATTTTTTGTTTTATTTTGAAATACTTATAGATTCATAGAAAGCTTAAAAAGTAGTGCAAAGAGGTCCTGTGTACTCTTCATCGTTTCCCCCATTAAGATGGTAATATCTTAATAATTATAAAACAGGAACTTGACATTGGTACAGTCTACAAATCTTATTCAGATTTTGCCAGTTTTACATGCATTTGTGTGTATCTAAAGCTCTATGCAATTTTATCATGTGTAGAACCCCATAATCAAATACAGAACTGTTCCATTACTACAAACATCCCCCTTGCTACTCTGTTAAAGTCACACCAATCCCCTTCTCTCTCCATACCCTCCCACCCGATTCCTAACCCCCGGAAACCACTTATCTGTTGTCCCTCTCTATAATTTTGTCATTTTGAGAATGTTATATAAATGGAATCATGCAGTCTGTAACCTTTTGAGTTTAGCTTTTTTCACCCAGTATAATTTCAGATGTTTCTATTTTAGAGAATACAGGTTAATGATTATGATTTTATATTTGTCACGGGATAAAATGATATCAAAATGTCCACCTCCCAGATTGACCTAATGACTGGTCTTATTTCTGTTCTATATTGGCATTTTTGTATTACTTTTATATCTTAACAAGTCTTACCTGTAAACAAGAAAAGAATAATGTTGGTTAAATATTAACTACCACTGCATACTGGAATGCCTTAAGGCAAATATTCAAAGATTATTATTTTGTCCAAACATAGTAATAGTTGGTGGAGGGTATCTCTTATCAGATGAAGGTGTTTCAGGGGAATTTCTTAGACAAATTAGATCAAAAATACAAGGAAGGTAAAATGTTAGAAAATTTATAAATTATTATAACTGCCTTACATTTCAAAAGTACAGAGCAATTAGCAAATAGAGAATGTATTTTCCTCTTCATCGTCAAGTAGTAGTAGTATACATACAGAACATAAAACTCTTATGCCAACCCAGTTTACATGGGTGATGTCTGATCATTCCAAATACTTAGAAACTTTTGCTGAGATTATAGAAGGCCATGGTTTTCCCATGCCATATGGACTTTGGTTAAGTTAGGATTCTAAAAGTAGTCCTAGAAGACCTAAGTTCGATCCTATTTACTGTTTTTGAATCAGAGGGACTTGCAAACCTATGGAGCTCAATCTATGAGAAGTCTTTTGAATTTATGACCAAGATGTAGGGGAAAGGAAAAGGTTTCGCTTTTTCTGATGTGAGCTGTTCTCTTACATCTAGGCTTCTGTTAAAACTGGACATTAAGTGGTTAGGAAATGTCACACATTTTGTTCACTTTAGTCAGGTACACTGTCTTTACACTGGAGACTTTTCAGAGTTATTGTTAGTGATATTGACAGAATTTTAGATAGACTTCACACATTGAAATTTATTAAGCTATCTTAAGGTATGGGGCTAAGACAACTTTGTTTTTTAAATAAAGTGTAAATTGTACAGCTTTTTGGGAATCATTTTGGCAATATTTGAAAAATATTGGAAATGCTTATATTCTTCGTTCTGCAATTCTACTTCTAGAAATCTATTTCTGATATAATCGTGTGCAAAAATGTTCGTATATACATAATGTTCTTTGCAATACTGTCAGTTATTTTAAATAATTAGAAGCAATGCAAATTTCCAATTTGTAAAACATTAATTTATGGTACATGAAATTATGAAATACCATTCAGTATTAAAAAGAATTAAGTAGATGGAAAGTACTGATGTGGAAAAAATCTCCAAAATTTTTAAATGAAAAAAAGCAAATAAAAAATAGTGAAAGTTTAGAAGGATGCACACAGAATTGTTACAATGGCTATCATGGGTAGGGTTTGTCTGTGAAGAAAAATAATTATAACTTTTTAATATTTAATATTGTTGGAATTTTCTAAAATGAGCATGTATGATTTTATTACCTGCGTAGCTAAAAGATTAAGAAAATTTCATCAATAGAATATATCCGCCAAACAACAGCAAGACTGTATCAGCTACTTATCTTACTGATATTTTTAATATCCGTCTGGCAATGCAGGGTGGCAATGTTTACAACTGCAACTTAACGTTTGGCTTTAACATACAAAATATATTTGACCTTTTAGAAAGAGAGATTGAGGTTAGATACAATACTTTAAAAATGGCCTCCGCAAATGAGATACTTGAGCTATTGGAAAATTGTTTTTGGCCAATAAATAAATAATAAATTGAACGAACATGGAATCCATTCAATAGTGAAGGCTGGAACCTGATTTCCTTGGGTATCCCTGCAGTGCTTGGGCATATAGCAAACACTCAATAAATATTGACTGAATGATGGATGAATAGACAATTTAAATATTTTTAGCAGCACCCACTTATTTAAAAGCAGCATATTAGCAAGGATAGATATCTTGTTACTTGAGCGGCTTTTCAAACGAGGCAGAGCAGCCCTTTCTACTCGGGAGATTAAGAATTTGGTCGAGGATAGCGTTTAGTGACTCACAGATTGGTGATCTGTGAATTGAAAGATCATTCAATTTCAGAACAAGACAGAATACAAAGGGGGAAAAAAAGCGAGTTGCCACTATTATAGACATACAATTTTGCGCAAACTAGAGGTAAGGGCTCCCGTGGCTGTGAAACTGGGCAAATTACCATATCTGTGTCTAAATTTTTATCTGAAAAACGGTTATCACTCCCTCATAGGTTTTTTTTTTTTTTTTTTTACATAGAAGAAAGTGAAAACTTTTACAAAATGCTGGCTTTATGTGGCCATCCCATACTGTGTAATGAATGTTTCATATAAAGTCAATCCCAGACTGTCGGGTCGAAAAGCCCTCGAAGACTAAAATACAAATGTTCTCAAGTTCGGGGTAGTCTCTTTCATCGTAATCCCAACCAAACCTATGGAGCGGTGCGGTTCCCAGAGTCGACTTCCAGCACCGCGAGTTCTCCCCCGCCGGGGTCTCGAGCATCGGCTTCCTCGAACTGCAGGGCCCGGGACTCCGGGGACTACAGCCCGCGCCTGGCCTCCGTGCTTGGGGCCGAGCCACCGATAGCCTCGCCCACCCGAGGCAATTCTGCCGTGGTTCCGCGGTCCTCGCGGGACACTCCTACCTACTCTCCGGAGTCAGATCCCAACGTTTTTCCCGCCGGTAGAGGAAAGTGTGCAAGCCAGGCAGCCCTGGGTGCAGAAGCCCGAAGGCCAGCGGAGCCCGCGGGAGGGCGGGAGCGGCAGCGAAACGGCAGTGAAACGGCAAGCACAGACGCGCGTTCCCGTGAACGCGGGAGGGGGACGCGCGCGGAGCGCGCGCGGGGACGAGGGGCCAGGAGGCGGGGTCTTAGGGAGAGCGCCGGAAGAGGGCGCCCTGGAGCCGAGCCGGAGGCCGGCTGTGGGCGGGGCCTAGGGAGGGCGTCGACGCCGAGGGCGGAGTGAGGCGAGGCGGGGACGCGCTTGCGGAGTGGGGAAGGCGGGGGCGCGGTGGTGGCGGGAGCGTCCCTGGTCTCCGCCCCTGTTTCCCACTCTCCTTCTACCTCCGACCGTCCGGGGCTCCGGAGCGGCACCGCTTGCCCGTCCCCCGGAGCCGCCCTGCCGCCGCCGCCTCCTCCCTCCGCTCGCAGTGAGCCCGTCAGTCCCCGCACGGTGTGCGCTCCTCCGTCTGGGCCATGGATGGGTAAGTGTTGGCTGCGCGGCGGCCGCGCCGGGCTGCGCTTTGCCCCGCTTCCTTTGGGCTCTCGTCCGGACGTGCGGAGGCCGGGGAGCTCGAGAGCCGGGCGCGGCGCTGGCGGCCGGAGGAGCGGCCCCGGCCGAGCCCGACGGCGGGGCTTCCGGGTGCCTCCTAGGGGAGCCCGAATCGCCGAGGGGCGGTCCCCCACGAGGCGCCCCCATAATATCCGTTCCCTCACACCCTCACACCGGGAAGTGGAGGAAAGCCCGGTGCAGCCGCTGGGGGCTGGGGGCCGCCCTCGGCGCCCGGAGTCTGGGGAGCCTGGCCCGGCCTCCCGACACTTCCTCTCAGAAAATGGTGCGCGGCGCTGGGGGAGGCGGAGGCGGCGCTCGGGGCGGGCGTCCTTCAGCTTGGGGAGTTGCTGTTTACCGGGGTGAGGTGGGGCGAGCACTGGATTTTCCCCTGGCGGGGAGGCGAGTAGCCGCCGAGTGGCGGATGGCGAGTGCACGCGTCGGTACACGTCTGGGCGGCGACCTGGTGCCGAAGCCAGGGCCCCACGCGGGGGTCTCGGCATGCCGGGGAACCGGCCGAGGTCTCCGGACTTGTGCTCCGAGCTGTGTTAACGATTTCGGTATACCAGGCGTCTGGTCTTAGTGATCCTGGACGTCCTCCCCCACCCCAACCCCCACCCTCAAGAAACTTCGTGAATTTCCTGCCATGTATGTAAAATATCGTGTAAGTGCAATTTTCGGAGAGCCTTCAGGCGCTCTAAAAGTTAATGAGGCCCGTGATCAAAATAAAAAGATTTAGAATTACCTATATAAATATTTCTCTCGGGGACCTAGGGATATGGGTTAGGACCTAACAGATATTTTAGTGATTAAGGAAACAACTAGATTAGGATCTAAGTGAATTAATTGAAGGTCGTAGCATATGTACATCAAGAGTTTTTTAAAAAATCCCCAGCTCTCTTACAACTTGCAGGTCCACTTTATTCCCATTATGCATTTGAGGTTCTGTTTGGCCTTTTACCTGCTTTTGATGACAAGATTTTTGTAAACCTCTTGGTGGTAGAATACGTAGAACTTGCTTGAACAGGAAAAACCGTGTACTTGTTGCCATATAGTTGATGATTGTTGTCATGCTGTGTAAAGACGATGGAACCTTCCAACAATTTTTCTCTTCATTAGACTTTATTCTAGTTTCATTATTAAGTGTATTTCATATAGTGGATTAACTCATTTGAATGCGGATTGCACACTGCTTACAGACATTAGATTAGACAAAGTTCAGTTTTATATTTCATTTATGGTCGTGATATTTTTTAAAGTATTTTTTATTTAATCGAAACTATTGTTTAATTGAAGCTTCTCTGAGAACATTGTTGAAAACTCATTTCACACCACCTTATTCAGTTACACTTTATATTTGTGCAAAATTTTGCTATTTTTAATTCGTGTAATTACGCCACTATTTCAGTTAGGAAGGCTGTGAAATTAGTATTTCATTATGTGTAGTGAATTGTGGTGAGACAGTTTGACTTGAGATATGGAAGCAGGTTAGCTTTTGTATTGGAAATTTTATGGTGATAATAAAGAACTCCTGGGTTATGCATCTTGGCTGTTAAACTCTCGCACAGCGTGAAGTGCAAACTTACTCTTTTGGACAATGTTGCAAAAAGATAACTCTTCACTCTAAAGTTACTAATGAGTTTAATGATTTAAATATGTGAGGCAATAAGATCCTGGAAAGGTAAGTTCATTTGGGAGTTCAAGACTGTGTAATATACTATGGTATTGCAAAAGATTTACACAGATTTACTCTTTGCAACAGGACCAATACCATAGTATATTACACAGTCTTATTTTTTATGCACAAACATCAGTTATTTATCATGTTTAAATTTCAGACAAATGAAATTCAAAAGTCTAGAAGGAAATATAACAAATGTACATGGTTATTGTTTAAAACAGTTAAATTTGCATCATTAAACAGTGTGGAGTCATAAATTTATTTACTTTTATTAAGTAATGATGACATAGGTTATTAACAATATATAGAATTTAGTTATAGCTTTCTTTTAGGAGTTATGGGGACTGACTTAATTGAAGACAGTTTCTTTGGGGTTAGAAGAGATGGGTTTTGTTTAGCAGAACTTTATATAGGGGTTTTTACACCTTGGTGTTAAGGAATGTGGTTTTGAACATAGTGAATTTTGGCTTTCAGGAGGCTAATTAAATTACTACATTTTACCACAGCCTGAAAAAGGTCTTTTTTAAAATTATTTTGGATAGTTGAAAAACAACAAACCACCAGTCATCATATTTTTCTAGTTCCTCCTCAAATCCCAACTGTCGTGTGTGTATTTGTTCATTTCCTCCTGAGATAATTTATACTTAAACAGTTTTGATGTGGTAGAATTTTTTTAAAAAACAAATCTTTGAAATTTTTGATGTTAGAAATTTGATGTGTTCTGAGAGACTATCTTAGCTATATTTTGGTGAGCTGTTTTGGGTAGTAGATGCAAATTTGCAAGATACCTTCTATTTCTATAAAATCCACTCGCTAGTCTTGTTTCATTTAAACTTGTTAAAAGTGATGTAAGAGAATGAACTTTGGTGATTTTAAGTTTTGGTTTGGATTTGTTGAAAAGAGGTAAATGGATAAACATATACTTACTAATTTTATTGAATCACAACTATGTTTTTCTGAATAATAAAATAAAATGTATTAGTTGTTTCTTACACACTGCTATTAAAACTTTGCTTTATACTTTGCTGTTGCTAGGCTGTCCCCATCACTTTTCTTTGTATTAACCTTTCACAATTCATCACATTCTTATTTTTATTATTTGTTATAATGCTTTTTCTTTTTTTTCTTTAATCTTATTATCTGTCTTTTAAAAACTTGATCTCTAACTTTGTTTTCCATTTTCTCTTTTTACTTTTTCCATACAGTGTTGTTACAGATCTTATAGCAGTCGGTTTAAAGGTAGGAATCTTTTACTATCCTTTCATTAGCACTTTTAAATCTTAGTTTTGGCATTATTTTTCCAGTGGGAAATCATCTCACCTGTTCATAAAATTATCTGTTTTACTGTATGATGATAATCTTTTGTTTTTCTTTAATTCCAAAATAAGTGCTTCTGTAGCTAATTTTGGATTTTACATATTTATAAAGACAGGCTACAGTATTATTTTGTATGTCTAAAAAGTTTAGCCCGAAGTTTCACTTGAACTATCGTGGTACGTGTTTGTTTATTTTATTTTGTTTGAGCAGCTAAATGTAACCTAGGTTTTGATTTATTTTCCTATCATGTCCTTTCTTATATCTTCTTTAGGTGTGCTTATGAGTAATTAAATTATAATAGCAGCTGAAATTTCTTCCATAACTACTATGTGCCAGCTGCTTTACATGTGTTTTCACTAATTATTATAAGTTTTTCAAGGTAGGTATTAATAGTCCCAATTTAGGGATGAAAAACTTAGGTTCAGAAATTTGTGTTTAAGGTTTGGTGCACCAGAATTCAAACCCATATTTTCCTGATTCCAAAGCCTGATCTTCCCCACTCCTACCCCCGTTATACCTGGCTGCCAGTAATGAGGGTTCTGTCTAAAAGGTGAACAGCAGGAGAGCTAGATCATTAATATTTCACAGTAATGATTCTTCTAAGTCATTTTCAGTTTTATTAAAGTCTTCTCATTTATTGGATTCTAAAATATAAACCAAGTAAACAGTATTCATCAATATGAGGCTTTTAAAATATAAATGGGTGTTTTAAGGTTTCCTTTAGCAATTTGGTATTTGATATAGCTGAGTTGAGAACCTGGTTCTAGAGGCCACTTACAGTTCAGATCACTGTAGAAAATAGACTTCGTGTTTTTATTATAGGTATTAAAATACATAAATGTAAAGTTATACAACTTTTTGTCCATCGTCTGTCTCACTAGCCATTTCCACACTTCCGCATTTGCACTTACTGGATCTGATGGTGGCATTCATGTTCTTAAAACACCTTTAAAAATAAGCATAAACACAGCATAAAGCATTCAAGATTAACAGTAGTATGTCCAAGATGGGCATAATTGGGAACTGTTGCTTGAACTGTCTTTTGAAGTTGGTAGCATTAGTTTGCTTTGGCAAATTTTGAGCATATTTTATGAATTGAAAATAAATGGTGGGGTATAGTTTTGTTGTTGTTGTTTGTGGTAAATAACAAGTCAGTTTCTGATTTGGCAAGGATTACTCAGATTAGAAACTGCAAGAAGGGATATTTAAAGTGAATTTTGGTTTGGTCTCATCAGAAATGTAATTTGTGATTCTAGAATTTATCTAGGGGAAAAACGAATATATGAGACATTTAAAAAACTTAACATTTTGGAGGTGAGGAATTATGCTTGAAGGGTTGTCCTGTTTTCTTGCCGGGGAAAAATGTAACTTGATGATAAATAAAAGATAGATTAGACACAGGAATGGGATTTGAATATATGATTTGGATTTCTGACTACCTTTTCTGTAGCAAGGACTTTAAAAACAAAGATCAGATCCTACTTTGAAGAAAAGATAAGCTGATTAGTTGATTCACTGGGCAATCTGTGTTTTTATAGACTTAAATGCTGGATATGTCTGTAAAATTATTCAATATATGGAGAGATTTCTCAAAAAATGTTCTGCTTCCTTCTTGGATCCCATCTGAGGAAGTTACCAAGTAATAGGCCAGTAAGGCTTATTTTTCATCTAGATTGTAAACCAAAATTAGCAAATTTAAATAAGTCCTTCAAGAATTTCAGTTACTTATCTTCTGTTTGCTGTCTGAATGTGATGATACCACAAATAGTTTTAGCCAGTGGCACAACCGGATTTCAGATTATGCTCCCTAAATTGCTTTCCTGGGTTCAGAAAAAGTATGGATTTCTTCCTCAAAGAATTGAAAATATGAAATCCATTATTTTAGAGAAAGAAAATAATTGTTTTTAGAGATTAGTGATTCGCTAGAATGTGTCATGAGGGCAGGAATTTTTGATATTTTTTCACTACTTTGTTTCCAGCGTTTGGGACATGATAAGATCTCCAAAATACTGATGCATAAATGAACGCCAAATTGTCACACAGATGGTTAGGTGGCAAACTTATACTGGAACCTCAACCTTCTAATTTTGCTAGTTTTTCTTCTTATTAGATATGTACCATGGTGAGAGAGAATTAAATTCTTTTTTTTTAGGTTGGAATTTTCTTGAAGACAGGTAAACATTTTCAGTCAGTTTAGGGTCATATTTGAGATTTACTTATATCTACTTGTATACCTTGCGTGTTTTATGGTACGTTCAGGGTATCAATTTTTAAGTCTTCTCTATATTAGACAAGAAAATTAAGAAAATTAGTTTTGGTGCTTCTCATGAAATACCTATTTCCTAATATGTCATATTTTGAAATGCTTTTAGAGACAGTAAGAAATTGCTATCCTTAATTTTCAGTTCTTTTAAATGAAGAACCAGCCAAGTGATTATGACTGACGTTTCAAGAACTTTATTATACCAGATAAATCAGTGTCAGCATTGTGAGTGACTTAGCTTTTTGTGTATGTACCTAAGTGTATTTTATATTTCCAGCTTATACTTTAATTATTACTAGCTAGTTTATCTGAAACTCAAATGTTTCTTACATTCTTGGTTATTTTCTCAAAATATAGTAGCTATTAAAACATGATTTTTTTTTAATGATAATCTTCCATATTAAACATGTTTTAGTATCTTTCTGGGTTATTTTCCTATTTTAAGTGATTAGATTAATATAGAAAAACTCAAGCATTTAGGAAGGACTATAATTGGCTTCTAATAATTACCATGCCTATAACTATATAGGAAAGAACAATACTGCATATTTAAATTAATTACGAAGATGAATTTTCTATTTGCTTGACCAGGGATTAGCAAAGTATAGCCTGTGGGCCCAATCCAACTTGCCACCTGTTTTTGTAAGTAGTTTTACTGGAACACAGCCATGCTCGTTCGTTTTCATACTGCATGCCTCCTTTCGCTATACAATGACAGTTGAGTAGTTGTGGCAGAGACCATATGACCATAAAGCCTAAAATATTTACTTCTGGACCTTTACAGAAAAGTTTGCCTACTGCCGTGCTTGAACTATAGAATATATAGAATGTTTTTTCTCTTAAACTGAGTTGTAATTTACAGAATGAAATGCACAAGTCTAGTGGATGCAGTATAGTACATTTTGACAGATGTATCCACCTGTGTTTCCTAGTCCCTAAATCAAGACAATAACATCATTCCAAATGTTCCCTGTTGCCTTTTTCCAGACCCAATCTAGGCAACTGTTCTGATTTCTATCACCGTAGGTTAACTACCTGTTTCTAAACTTCATATAAATGAAATAAAATACAGTAAGTCTTCACTTAATGTCATCCAGTAGGTCCTTGGAAACTATGACTTTAAGTAAAACGACGTATAACGAAACTAATTTTACCATAGACTACTGATATAAATAAGAGTTAAGTTCTTACAGCATATTTCTGATCACAAAAACATCACCAGATTTTTAAATAAAGACCTAAAACACTTCTAATATTAAACATTGGAATAGATGTTTACATGCACTCAAGGAATACATACATGATGTATTTAAGAAAGATTAATAAAAACACGTGAGATAATTATTTTCCAATGTGTTTATTTCAGTTCAGGGTCTTGGGTGGCTGGAGCCTCTTCCCGCAGCTTAGGGCTCAAGGCAGGAACCAGCTGTGGACAGAATGCCCTTCCATTACAGGGTGTATCACACATTCACACTCACACTGGGACAATGTAGACATACCAGTTCACCTCACATGCACAGCTTTGGGATGTGGAAGGCAACTGCATTTTCCGGAGAAAACTCATACAGACAGACAGTGATCCCAGGTGGGAATTGAGTTTTTCCCCCCTCATCAATGTCATAATGAAACAACATTGAATGAAACAATGTTATTTGAGGACATGCTGTGTTCATACTTCATGTATGTAGTATGTGCTCTTGGATATCTTCTTTTACTCAGTAAAATAATTTTTAGATTCATCCATGTTGCTTGTATCAGTAGTTTGTTCTTTTTCGGTTTTGAGAGTATTCCATTGTGTGAATATATCACAATATTTAAAAATCCATTCTCTTGTTGGACATTTGAGTCTTTGCAGATTTTGCCTGTTATGAATAAAACTACTATAAACATTTGTGTATGCCTTTGGGTAAATGTATATTTCATTCTACACCATGCTTAGGAGTAGAATTGGATACGTATATGTTTAACTTGGTGAGAAACTGTCAAACTGTTATTGCATAATGTTGTACCACTTTAAATTCTGAGCAGCTTTGTATTAGAGTTCAGGTTGCCTCATCCTTGACAGCACTTGGTATTGCCAGTCTTCACTTTTAGCCATTCTGGTGGGTGTAACTGGAATGACTAGTAGTATCTCATAGTTTTAATTTGCATTGACTTGTTTTGAATCCTTTCATGTGCCTATACCCTTTCCTGTGATTATTAGCCATTAACTTACCATCTTTTGTGAATGTTTGTTAAATCTTTTGCCTATTTTAGAGTAGGTTTCTTGTAGACAACATACAGTTAGGTCTTTTTTTCAATCCATTCTGACAATCTCTGTCTTTTAGTTGGTATATGTAGGCCATAAATACTTAATGGGATGATAAATCAAGTAGTATAGGTCCTCCAACTTAATTATTCTTTATCAAAATTGTTTCAGCTATGCTATGTCATATGAATTTCATTTAGAAATTTTAGCTTGTCAGTTTCTACAAGAGAAGCTGTTAAACTGACTGGGATTGCATAGATCGTTTATAGGGGGTAATTGACATTTCAATCATATTGAGTCATCTGTGAAATGAATATCTCAAGTTTTTAGGTCTTCGATTACTTTTAGTGCTGTTTTGTAGTACTTGGTGTATAAGTTTTGCATGTATATTTTAAATGTATCCCTTTTTTTTGTAAACATAAATGGTATTTTTCTTGTCAATATATAGAAATGGTTTGTGTGTCGACTTTGTAACTTACAACATTACTATGTTATTTTTAAAATTTTTTCTTAGGATTTTTTTTTTTTTTTTACACACATGATCATGTCATCTGTGAATATAGTTTTATTTCTTCCTTTCCAATCTGGATGACTTTTTTTTCTTAACACAAAATTTAGGACGTCCAGTATAATGTTGATAGAAGTGACAACATCCTTGCCTCATTCC
>NW_006431915.1:6300126-6401730 GCF_000325575.1 Pteropus alecto | reverse complement strand
GCAGTCTTTGTTAGCTGTATGTTTTTCTTAAATGCCTTTTTCAGGTTGAGAAAATTCTCTTCTATTTCTCATTTGCTGTTTTTTGGTAACATGAATGGGTTGTTGACTTTAGATCTTTCAAGGCATTTGTACATTTCAGCTAAGTTGTTATGGGCATAAGTTAACAATATTTAGTTATCTTTTTAATTTCTCTTGGATATGTAATTATTTCCATGTTTTCAGTACTCTGATATAGGTAATTCATGTTTTCTTTTTTTTCCTGATTGGCCTAGCTAGAGGCTTTCAATATATCTGATCTTTTTCAAAATTCAGTTTGGAGTTTTATTTTTTGTATTGGTTAACTCTTCTATTTTATAAATTTCATTATTATTTTCTTCTTTTTGTTTATGTTGGGTTTAATTTGTTTTTCTTGATTTGGGATTTTTTTTGGGAGGGGGTAGCAGCCTAAACCAACATTTATTAATTATTGTTAAGCTTAATCTCATATTTTCTGTGTGTTAGGAATCTGGGCATGGCACAGCTGGGTCCTCTGGCTCTGGAGCTCTCACCAGGCGCTATCAAAGTATTAGTAGGTGCTGCAGTCATCTTCTGAGGAAGAAATCTGCTTCCACCCCCACTTACCTGCTTGTTCTCAGGAGTCAGTTCCTCCTAGGCTGTTGAGCTGTGGAACTCACTTCCTCATTGGTTGTTGGCTGGAGGCTGCCCTCAATTCCTTGCCATGTTGGTCTCTTCATAGAGCAGCTTGCTTCAGCAACTTGCTATTACCAAGTAACCAAGAAAAGACAAAGTAAAATTTAGGCAGAAGTCGGTTCTTTGCAACCTAATCTCAGAGGTAGTATCCCATCACTTTTGGCTCTATTCTGTTGTTAGATGCAAGTCACTAGGTGCAGCCCACATTTAAGGGGAGGGAGTTACACCTGGGTGTGAAGTACTAGCTGTGGAGATTAGGGACCATGTTAGAAGTCTGCTTACCAGAAGAGAAATTGCCGGGTGGTAGGGGTAGTGCATATGTCAGGTTTACTAGATCCAGATTACTACTTAGTAGTGTATGAGAGTTAGTATTGCTACAAATTTGCACCAGCACTTAGTATTTTGCCTTAGGATAATCACTGAATGCTATAAATCTACCTTTAAGCATAGCTTTAGCTGCATCCTCAAAGTGTAATTGTTTTCTATTCATTTTTATTCAGAGTAGATTAAAGTAGAAGGAATGATATAATAGAAGTTTAAATGAGTGTACAAATTCCTTAAAAGACAGAAACTATCGGATAACCAAACTGACATGAGTTGGAAAGGATCCCTTCCTTTTTGAAGAGTTTGTGTGAAATTAGTTTTATTTCTACCCTTAAACATTTGGTAGAATTCATCAGTGTAGCTTTTTGTGGGTGCATTTTTTTTGTGGGAAGGTTTTTTAATTATGAATTCAGTTTTTTAAAAATAGGTATTGTACAATTCAGATTTTTAAATTTCTTTCACTGCATCCCACAAATTTTGATATGCTAGGTTTTTATTTTCACTTAGTTCAAAATACTTTCTACTCTTCCTATGATTTCTCTTTTGACCCATGATTTAAGTATGTGGTTTAATTTATAAATATTTTGAGATTTTCCAAATATCTTTGTTACTGTTTTGTTTTGTTTTGTTTTTTTTCTTAAATACTACTTGGATCAGAGAACATACTTTATATTATTTCAGTTTTTTTACATTTCCTGAGACTTGTTTTAAGGTCAAGTATATGACCTGCCTTTATGAATGTTCTATATATACTTGAAAAGAATGTACAGTTTATTTTCGGGGGGGGATGTAGGGTTGTATAAATGTCAATAGGATAAGCTGATTGAAAATTTAAGTCGTCTATATCCTGAAAATTTAAGTCTTCCATATCCTTAGTAGTTTTCTTTCTGTTTGTTCTGTTAATTACTGAAAGAAGAGAGGAATAATGAAATTTCCATCTATAATTGTGGATTTGTTATTTCTCTTTGCAATTCTATCAACTTTTGCTTTATGTATTTTGAAAGTCGGTTGTTAGATATATTCACTATTAAGAATGTTATTTTTTTTGATGAATCGACCTTTTTTTTTCATTTGCAGTGTACATCTTTGTCTCTAGTGGTAGTTGCAGTTGAAGCCCACTCTCTCTGATACTAATATAGTCATTCCAGTTTTCTTATGATTAGTATTTATATGATATATCTTTCTTGTTCTTTTCTTTTAATCTGTGGGATAGGTTAAAGAATGGATGTGCCAAAGGAACAACAAATAGCAAGTTGTAGGTTGTAATCAGCTTGAAGAACTAGATTTCAAAACAATGCCTTCTCTTGCTTTCTCTTTGCTCACTCTGATAAAAGTGAGCTGCTATGTTGTGAGCTACCTTATGGAGAGAACCATATACAGAGCAAATACTGCCAGCAACCACTTGAGTAAGCTGGAAGCGGATCCTCCATTTCTTCTATTGAGCCTTGAGGGGATTCTAGCCTGTTTAGAGACTCTGAGCCAGAGGCCCTAGCTAAGCCATGCCCAGGTTCCTGACTCACAGAAATTAAATTAAAAAAAAATACTTGTTTTTTTTTTTCAGCTGCTAAATTTCAGGGTAATTTGTTATGCATCCATATATAACTAAATCAACTACTTAACTCTAAATGGTGAATAAATATGGAAAAAGTAAATAATAAAATAGCTTATTAATATCCAAGTAAGATTATGTAAGTCCAAATATCTTTTGGTTGTAAATTACTATGCATATGACTTTTTTATATGACCACATTATCTCTCTAATAGCTTGCCATAGTTTATACATAGTTTGATTTTTCCTTTATAACAGTTTTCCTTTTTCTTAGTGTACTAATGCGGTGAATTTCATTGATATTTTTAAAATTTTTAAATTTTTAAATTTCAGTACATTCATGTACCACTTAATGTTTCAGACAACAGTGGACCACACATACAATCATAGTCCCATAAGATTATATTGGAGCTGAAATATTCCTATTGCCTAGTGACGTCATAGTACAACACATTACTCACTTGTTTATGGTGATGCTGGTATAAAGAAACCTGCCTTGCCGTTTTATAAAAGTATAGCACATACAGTTATGTACAGTACATATTATTTGATAATGATAATAAATGACTTACTGGTTTATGTATTTACTATTTATCATTATTTTAGAGTGTACTCTTTCTACTTATAAAAATAAAAGTTTGCTGTAAAACAGTATGGTGTATTAACACTGGCAGCCTCATACATTTATCTCATGTTTACCATGTCTCTTGGTTGCATCATTCTCTCTTGTGCTTGGTTTAATCTTGTTGTTTTGTACAGTAACATGCTGTACAGGTTTTTATCCTAGGAGCAATACACTATACCATATAGCCTGTGTGTGTAGTAGTCTGTACCATCTAGGTTTGTGTAAGTACACTCTGTGATGTTTAATGACACATTTCCCAGAACGTATCCTTGTTGTTAAGTGGCTCATGACTGTACAAACTTAGAAAAAGGTTGCAGAATAGTTCGAAATTTTTTATATAACCATTTAGTGGGTAGGTAACATTTGCGCAGTTTTTTTTATTATACCATATTTATTCATTTTCTCTCTATATTTTTTCTGTAGGTATACATCTATCTATCTGTCTATATATGTATATATACATTTTTGGTTCTCTTCTGAATCATCAATTGGTTAATGTGATTGTCAGCTAGGATTCTTCACTATTAAATGTCTGATTTTCCCTTCATAACAATAACTTGTCAGGAGATTCTTTAAAACTTCATTGACATATTACTTTACTGTATTTATTTTTAACCCATAAATACTTAAGTGTATTACCTAAAAAATGACATTTTCTTATATTACTGTAGTATAATTACCAAATCAGGAAATTAACATGAAATAGATCCTCAGTGATTCATCACTGACATTTCAAAAGAATATAGGCATGTTATTGTACAGGATGTTTGTCACTTTGAGTTTATCTGTTCCTTCATAACTATTTGGGTCATTTATTTTTGGCAGGAATACCACAGAATTGATGTTATGTTCTTCTAAGTGTATTGTATCAGAAGGCAAAGGATGTGCTTTGTCCTATTACTTGTAATATTAACTTTAATCACTTGGTTAAGGTTGTATTTAGCAGGTTTTTCACTGTAAATTTATGTGTTTCCCTTTGTAACTAATAAGTATTTGTGGAGTGATACTTTGAGACCCAGTTAATATCGTCTCTTCTATCTTCTGTTGATGGTTCTTGCCTGAATTAGTTGTTATAATGATAGTTGCAAAGTGGTGATTTTTCTAATTTTATTTTTGGCATCAAGATTACACTAGCCTCTTAAAATGAACTAAATAACTCTTCATTCTTTTGCTGTTTCATGGAACAATTTTCTTCTTGAAACTTTGGTTGATCTCAACTATAAGCCCATCTGAGCCACTGTTGGGAGTGGTGGGTGGGAGGTCTTTGTCTATTATTTCATTACCTTTAATTCTTACAGTTAAATCAAGTTCTCTGTTTCCTCTCATACTGATTTTGGGATTTTATATTTTTCTAAGAATACATTTGTTTCATCATTATTGATTTCATAAGTTTATTCTGCAGTTTATATTACTCATGTTAATTTTTAATTTCTATAGTCTTTAGTTATTTCTTCTTTTTTTATTCTGAATTGTTTGTTTCTTCTCCCTTGATCAGTTATGCCAGGGGCCCAGGTTATTAATGTTTTAAAAGAACTAGCTTTTGGTTGTTAATAATCTTTAGTTGATTTTTCAGTTCTCGATTTCATTTTCTAGTCTTAAATTTTCTTTCCTTCATGTTCATTTGGGTTTGAATTAGATAGTTAACTCTTATTTTCTAATTTTCTATTTCTTGATAAATGTATTTATAACTATAAATTTATCTTCAAGTTCTAAAGCTGGATCCTAAGATCTAAAGTTTTGGATTTTTGTTTGCATTTTCATTATATCTAAGTATTTTTACATTTTCCTTAATAATTTAAAAAAATTTTCTTTCAACTCAGGTGTTATTTAGTGGTTTTTAAAATCTAGTTTAGAAACATTAGCTACTCTTGTTCCTGTTTGTAATTTTATTGTAGTCTGTTTAATATATTCCTATGGATACTATTGAAACTTCTTTTATGAACAAATACAGGCGTTGACAGACTGTGACCCAAGGCCTAACTAAAGCTCAGTGCCATCGGTTTTTATACTAAAATGGTTTTTATACTTCTAAATGATTGGAAAAAATCAAAAGGTTGTTTGTGACAAGTGAAAAATAGATGAGATTTAAATCTCAGTGTCTATGAATAAAGCTTTATTGGAACACAGCCATGGTCGTTTATTTTCATATTGTCTGTAGTTGTTTTTCTGTAGTTGTGACAGAGACTGTATGGTTCACAAAGCCTAAGATACTATTTGTTCCTTTAGGATAGAGTTTGCCAACATGATACAATGTCTGTTTTTATAAACGTGTATTCTTAGCTGGATGTCTGGTTCTGCATTCAGTATATCTATTAGCTCAAGTTATTGATTGTATTTGTTTTTTTTCTGGTCGTTTTGTATGTTTGGTCCATTGGTTTCTATGAGGGATTGATTGCTATTTCAGCTCAACTGCTGATTTATCTTTTTTCTTTATACTTCATTATGGTAATGATCCGGAATTTAACTTGTGAATGTAATAGACATTCTCATTTTTTCCCGGTCTCAACTTTCTTTTCTTTTTTTTGGCAATATAAACTTCACCAGATATCTGATCACTTTTATTTTTTAATATCTCTTGCATCATCTTTTAATTTTGTTTTTCGATGATTTGAGTACTTTATTCCAAAAAATTTATAATATGTATCTTTGTGGCAAATCTGGTGAGGCTCTGTATCTCTGAAAATATTTTTAGGCAAGAACAGAATTTAAAAAGGCCTTCTTCCAATTTGTCCCCTCAGTGAGACTTTTGGGTCCTCAGTCGCAATGTGTAGCCACTCATCTCCATCACTCACCACATACCAGTTCAAGTTGTCCTTCAACTTTCTTAGGGTTTTTCTCTCCGTATTTTGGTTCCTGAAATCTACATCTCTCTCTAGCTTCTACAGTTTCTCTGTGGTTGATTTTGAAGATGGGAGTTAATAATTCATGCTAGTTTCAGACTTCAGATCAACCTATTTATTACTTAAATGTAGCAAGTATAAAGGACATTGGGTCAGACAACTCATGCTAGTTTCAGGGTTTAGACCCACCTGTAATTACCTAGTATGGTCAGTACGAAGGACTATCACCCAGATATGTTATTGTGAAATTTTAGAATTCTACGGATGAAGAAATGATTATGAAAGCTTCTAGGGAGGAGAAAAACAAGTCAGCTTTAAAGAAATGAATGTCAGACTGGCATCTTACCAGCCACACTGTGTTCTGGATGAAAATTGGACAGTGTTGATAATTTTCCTAGGAAAAATAATTTTTAACTCGGAATTCTTTACTCAGTCAAATAATTAATTATAAAGGTATAATTATAAAGATAGACTTCTCAGACATGCATGGACTTAGAAAGTTTACCCTTCTATCTACCACCATTTAGGTAAGTTATTTAAGGCTGTACTCCAGCAAAATGATAAACTTTTAAGGACAAAGAAAACAAGTTCAAGAAAACATTGAGCCAATCCAGAAGAAAAATGAAAAGAAGACTCAGGTTAACAGCTATTTAGATGGCCTAGAAAGCATTCTAGATGACTCAGGGGGAAAGGGGGTTTTAGGAAGGAGATCTTAGGAGGAAAAAGTGGGACTAGTGGAACGAATAGTGTCATGAAGGTTTGGGGGAAATTTCGATGTAATAAAGGAAAATAGTTTAAGGAAAATGAAGGCAGTTAAAAATGTCATGGTAAGCAGAAAATAATAATAATAATAATAATAATCACGGTCTAACTGTGAACCAAACTAGCATGTAGCATGTGATGTTAAGAAATTGTTAGAGTATAAAGAATCCGTTGATCTTGATTCTAGGAACAGCCTTTTTCAAGTGGTCCTATAGTTGTAGCATTAGACCTTAGAGTAAAAAGTGAAGCGTGGCAGGATTACATTTCCTTACATAGTCATAAAAATGTAAATGTTGTTTATTGATTTCCAACTTTGAGTCAACCTTTGGACAGGACACAAATGGACAAAGCCCAGAATGCTGTTGTAATAACCATATGTAATAACCATAAACAAAAATGAAGCTGGCAGAGTGAGGGAGGGAGAGAACAGATTACTAGCACTAATAGCTTTGTCTTTCAAAATGGAGACTCAAGAAGTAATGTCAGATTGATAAAATGAGCAATAAAAATTTAAGTATAATGTTTAAAGTTCAAAGACACTTATATAAGAATTAAAATTAATATCATATTTCATACATTGAGAGGACAGAAAAAAGAGGAAGTGTGAAAGATAACTTCTAAAGTTTTTACATTAAACTCACATTAAACAAACTTATTTTTAAAGTCAGTAACTCAAAAGTAGTGGTATAAGCATATTATTTCGGTTATAGGTACAACCATTAGAATAACTAAGATTGTTTAAAGATTGAGATATGGCTGGAGAGATTCGCTTTTACCATATAAACTCCTTTGTAATATTCTATTTGTTATAGTGCATGTATTTGATAAAAATGAAAATTAAATTCATTAATAAAAGTTGAAGTAATTCAACAAAAAATAAATTCAGCTGTCTATTTAGAGAACTCGTTCAGTGTTGTCCTCCTTCTTCTCCTTCAAAGATAACGATTTTATTAGTTTTGTCCTTACCCTTCTAGTACCTTTTTATGCAAGTAAAGGTAAATACACATATTTTTCTTCTAATATAAAAGCATATTTAGATGTACTATTCTACACTTTGAATTTTTTTTTTTTTTTTTACAAAATCATAGAGAATCTTCCTCAAGGTTCCCTCATTCTAATTTTTTAACAGCTGCTAAATATTTTGTGGGTCTACAAGTTATTAAGTTCTCTATTGATGGACTCTCATGTTATTTCCAGTATTGTGCTCTAACAAACAGTTCCTCATGGATAATCTTGTACATATGTCATTTCACGTGTACGCAGGTATGTCTGTGAAGTAGAGTCCAGACATGGGATTGCTATTATTATCAAAGGTTAAAGGTGTCTCTAGGTAAAGAATAACAGACAGTACTATTTTGCACAACCCAGTTCTTGCCAAGATTGTCCTATTGGACTTTTGAATTTTGCTTGTCTTATTAGTGAAAAATCTTATCTCATTTTAGTTGCATTTCTTTTATGAGTGAAGTAGAGCGTGTGTTTATATCTTTGAAGACTATTACTCATTTCTTTGGGAAGTTGGTTCTTGTCCTTTATTTTCTTTTGGCTCAGTCTTCTTTTTAGTTTCTAGAAGCCTTTTAAAAATTAGGGAGGTAAATCCTTTGTCTATAATGCATTGCAAATATTATCCCCATTGTACCATTTGATTTGCTTGTGAAACTTTCTGCCACAGACACTTCTGATATTTGGATAATTGGATTTATTAGTATTAGTGGTGGTGGTGGTGGTGGTGGTGGTGGTGATGATGGTGGTGATGGTGATGGTGGTGGTGGTGGTGGTGGTGGTGGTGGTAGTACTAGTAGTAGTAATGTAGTTCCAGATGTTGAGTCATAGGCCCTCCCATTCAGAGTTATAAAGGAATTCACTTAGGTTTTAATACTTGTATGATTATTTTTCACGTTCAGATCTTGATTCATTTGACATCTATTCTAGTGTTTGGTGTGAGGAGTGGAGTCAGCTTTTTTTTTTTTTCAAATGGCTTCTTGGTTGTCCAAATGCCATTTATTATAAAGTCCATTTCTCCACTGTAAGCTGATGATAATATGTCGGTACTTTAGCTGTTGCTAATTTAGTATCATGACCGTGGGTTATTCTGATTGTCAGTTAACCTGAGATAGAACACTAGGCAGAGGAGGAGGGAAACTTCCTTTTAAGTAATAAAAGCTGCTAAATCCTTTGTATTTTTGCATGTAATCCTCACAACACTATAAGGAAGATATTCGTATTTTTTTCCATTTCACATCCATTTCACATGTGGAAACTGAGGTACAAAGATACCAAATACCTAACTCATCCATCACATAGGAAGTAGTGGAACCAGGATTTGAATCCAGAGGGAGTGACTCCATAGCCTGTGATATTTAACCCATTTAACCCTACACCACCGTGCCATGTCTGATTTTGCAGAGACAGCTGGGAGCCTCCAGTTTTCCCCTCTTTCAAATCCATTGCTAATGCAGCAGCAGCAGCAGCAATGGCTGTGGAAATTGAACCTTACCAGAAGTGCGTCTGGGTTCTCTTGCCTTACCAGAGAACTGCAAGAAAAAGACTTGCTTGGCCATCTGGGCTTGGCAAGTGCAGAAAATAGTAAATGTAGCAGGCTGGAGACTGCTTTCCTTAGAAAGTCTGCTTACAACTTTACAAGGTTGGCCTTTGGTTGGTATACATTTTTTTACATTGATATGACTTGTCTTTAAATTGTAAGAGTGGCTCATTGTGCCTAGACTATGTAAATGGTACAGTTAACTCTTTCCGATAGTCTAGAATTTTGGTACGAGGCTTAGCAGAGGGTGTCTGTGTGACCAGCCTCCAGTAAAAACTTTGAGCAGTGAGTTTTTAATGACCTTCTCTGGTAGATAACATTCCACATGTGTTGTCAGAATTCCTTGCTGGAGGAATTAAGTGTGTCCTATGTGGCAGTACTGGGAGAGAACTCTTGAAAACTTGCACTTGGTTTCCTCCAGATTTTTCCTCAAATGCCTTTCACTTTTGTTGATTTTGCTTTGTATCCTTATACTGTAATAAGTCTTAAAACACAGCTATATGCCAAGTCCCATGAGTCCTTTTAGAGAATTAGAGCTTGTCTTTAGGCTAATTCTAGACACTGACACTAAAAAGTGATTTGGGTGGGCAGTAGAGTGTGTGTGTGTGTGTGTGTGTGTGTGTGCGCGCGCACGCACATATGAGTGGGGTAGACAGATGGAGAGAATGAATGAATGTATATCGAATTTGAGAGCTCTATAACTTTGGGCGGTTAGGAGCAACAGAAGCAGAGACTGACACCAGAGGAGAATTTCCTTTACATGCAGGGGAAATACTGGCAAATTACCTGGTTTATGCTCAGTCACTGTAGCAGACGGGAACTTCATTCAATAGCTAGGCTGCTAGTGATGACATGTTGGGGCAGTAGCATCAACAGTCAAGGAGCAGTAGTAGTAAATGGAGAGAATCAAACTTTTTAGACTCAGCTTACACTCCTGAGATTTTAGAATTTGTCATTCAAGAGAGGATTCCTGCTTAAGAAAATAAGACGTTTTCTGAGAAGTTATATAATAGTTTTGGGTGAAAAAAGAAATAGCCAAATGTATAACTTGTCATAGATTTTAGCACCTCTCTCAATTATTGATAGAATAAGTAGACAAAACAATATTCTGTTCACCAATACTGTTCTTGTCCCCTGCCTCCGATTAAAAAAATGCATTTTATCTCTATCTTGCTAGGTATCAGTATATAAGAAGTCCTTTTAAAAGGAAACTTTGCATATCAATTAGAATATTAGACCAATTTTGCAGAGTATCAAACCTGTGGTATTACTATAACTTAATACCCTAGGTCAAACAGGTGATAAGTGACGGGGCCTGGATGCAAACAAAGGTTTGTTTCCAGAGCCCATGCTCTGCTTTTTACAACATAGTATGTCTGTTGGCTTTAGGAAAATTAATATTCCGGACAATATTTGATTCATAAAGTTCTCTTACGTTTGGAAGTTGGTTTTTTAGGGCAGATATAGTATACCATTTTATTAGAATTAGAGATGGAAGTATAGCTTCCAGTATGCTAAAGCAGTAAACTATATTGGTAGTTTCCCTAAGATAAAAAGATTAGAATACAACCCTGTTTTTGTGATGCATTGAAATTTCATCTGTCAGGGCTTATAACCCTTCACTGTGAATGGTTATAAGCTCTTTCCTGAATTAAAGAAACATGGAAACTAGCCTAAGGTCATACAATGTAGCTAATATAAAATCCAGAAGTGCTTGCAGATTACTAAATAATGCAAAAGAAAATTTAAATTAAAAAAAATTTTTGTTAACATTTTGGGATGATAATATATTCAATAATAGTAAATTTTCATGAAATGTATTTGATTGAAAGACTCAGCTATGGAGGAGACAAATATTGGCAAAATTTCAAGTTCATTATTTTTCAAAATGAAAATAGCCCCTTTCTTTCTCATTGAGTAATATTTAAACATGACAAATACAAAAGAGAAAATAAATGCCAGATATAATCCCTTTTAACTTTTAGTTGAATTCGCTTTTAGACTTTTGCTTTTATGCTTATAGTCTATGTCATCTTTATTATTATTTTATTTTTACAAAAGTAGAAAATACATGTTATAACTATATATCACTTGTAATGTGAACAAGTGTTTTGTGAATTTATATCCAGGTTAATAAGTATATGGTGCTTTATAATTTTAATAACTACCTTGTATTTCATTGCACAGATATACTATAACTCACTTAACTAATCTTTTACTGTGAAAACAGTGGTTGATTAATATTTTGGCAGTTTAATATAGTGATTAAAAGCATAGACTCTGAAATTGGCCTACGTAAGTTTGAATCCTGACTCAAACTTTTTATTTGTAGTGTGATTTATGTAAGTTACTTAAATTCATTTGTGCCTTCATTTCCTCATTCGCAAAATATCAGACTTTCCGACTCTCTGTTATAAGAAATATAAAAAAGTGTTAAGTTTTATTTATGAATGTGAGAAGAGGGATGTTTCAGTGATTGGCTCAGGAAAGAAAAAACAAGCGTATATATATTTCAGAAAATAGTTGCCAATATTTAAGTATTACCACTAGGGCAATACATTTTTTAAGCATGATAACTAACCAAAACTGAGACCTTTGTTACTTTTATAGGACGTAGCTATGCTTTCCAGAATTCAGATGATCACAATATTCTTTTGTTAGAAATAGCATTTGTAAGCTGTTTTGTGACCAGAATTGTGTCATTTTCTATAGCCATAGTGGAAGAGAGAACATTTTCTTTATGGTTAGAGATCTTTCACAAGCAATTTATAAGGGCCTGTAGTTTGAAAGTTACACATTAATATTCTATTAGTTATCACCTTGATGAAAAAAAGCAGTTGAAAAAGGCTGAAAAGTTAAAATGCAGGAAAAAAAGAACTAGAATATTTTTGACACCTTAAATATATTCAGTTTTTGTCACAAATAAATTTTAAAAAATAGCACAGGTGTTGAAATAGGAAAGGCAATATTTGAGTCATTTCTCTATTACTAGCTGTGTGACTGTGGACAAGTCACTTTTCCTCTCTGCCTTGATTTCCCTATCCTCAAGGTGGCTTCTTTTCTATATCCTTAGTTATAGGACTTCTGTTCATTTAGTCTTCAAGTGGTTCTTCAGGTTGATCTATATTTTAGTTGCAGTTTTAATGCAGTCATGGGAGGAGGCAAGCACAGCATCCACCCACTCCACCATCTTGACTGGAACCCATAGAACTAGTATTTTTAACGAATAGGATATTAGACGTATTTTGAATCCACATTGGTCACCATAATAGTACTCAATGCCTAGAATTGTGTGAAGATTAGAGATATCATTGATTCTAAAGCATACTTTTTTTTTTTAATATATTAACATTTTTGACATAGGGGTGCATCTTAAAATTGATACTGTATTATCATTTAATTGGCAGCACTTTTTTTTCCTAGATGTTAGTTTAAGTTTTATGGGTCTGATTTTATAGAAGCTTCTTAGATTACATGAAATATGTATGATAAACCTCATAAAATAGTACATGGCACATAACTAAGCAATCACTAAGTATTAGTTATCCTTAGTTTGTGTATTTTGCTCTTGTAAAGAGTGATTACATACATATGTCTTTATATACAGTCCTAAAATAAAATGATGTCTAGATGTGGAATTAAATAGATCAAAGCGTTGGTATAAATTATTGAGAGGAGATTTGTTTATTAGACTGAGAAACAGGTATGTGTGGTGAAAAATAAACCATTTACCATAAAAATAAACTTAAATAAACCATTAATTTTACAGTTTACTCTTTGACTTATGTCAAATAGTCTCTCTGATGCTTAGTTTCTTTGAGGGATAATAATACCTACTTTGCAGAATTATGACAATTAGAAAATATGTATACAAATTTTAAAATGTGGACTGACTATAGGACGAAAATATTTTTACATTGAAGCCTATTTGGGACACCAGGACATCTTCGACTTCTTTCTTTTTGTCCCACCCCACATCTAATTCATTAGCAAACCTTTCTAAGTATATTCTAAATGCAGCCACTGTCCACAGTAACTGCTAGTCCCCTGGTCCCTCATCTGGATTATCATCATAGTTTCCTTGCTGGAGTCTGTGCTTCCCTCCTTGGGAAGGAATATTAACAGACTATTAACACAACAGCCAGAGTGATCCTTTAAGAAGTAAATCGGTTACGTCACTCTTCTATTACAAACTCTTTGTCCCTCATTTCACACAGTTAACATTTTTTAGAATGTCCTTCAAGGCCCCACATGTTGTGACATGCCCTCCCAATCTCTAATTGTTACCTCCTTGGCTCACTCCTTTTAGTCACAATTGCCTCCTCACTGTTTTCTAGAACATGTAAAGCATTCTATCTCAGTTTCTTCTGCCTTCAGCATTGCTCCTTCAGATATCTACATAGCTTATTTCTTATCTTCTTTAAGGCTTTGTTTAAATGTCACTTTCCCTTAAATTTTTCCTTGACCACCTATTTAAAATCCTAATTCTCCTCTTTATCCTTGGCTGCTCCTTATCCTACTTTTAAAAAAGCACTACTATCTATGGTCATGCCACCCTAAACAAGCCCCCACGTCTGATCTCGGAAGCTAAGCAGGGTCGGGCCTGGTTAATACTTGGATGAGAGACTACCTAGGAAGACCAAGTGCTGTAGGCGTAAAAAGTAAAAAATAAGGGATTGTAAACTGACAAGGTCCTTGCAGTCTGTGAGGTCAACCAATGGTTGCCTCACCTAAAAAAAATAAATAAATAGAAAATAAAAATAAATAAAAAAAACTTATGACTTTAAAACATACTACATAATTTTCATAATTTCAAAATTATTATTTTCTTTCTTTTGCAAGATTGTAAACTCCATAAAATAAGGGCAAGGGTTTTTGTCTGTTCACTGGGATTTTCTCCACAGGTTAAAGACCTGGCTCATAGTTTGGTGCTCAGTAAATATTTGTTGGATTTGTTGAATGAATGAATATTATTGCTATGACAAATATACAAATTGAATTCAATATGCTGTGCCTACATAGTAAGAACTAAATAAACATTCAGATAAATGGCATTTTGGTTAGATGTCATGAATTAGAAGGCTTTTGGAGGAATAATTTGCTAGTTATTAAAAAGTATTATTAATGTTTTATTGCAAAGATGCCTACAGAAAATGAAGACAATCAAAATAATTTTATTGAAATTGTGTCATAAATAGAGGATTTTAAATATTGCTACACTTATACATTTAAAGAATTTGCCCCATGTTTAACTACTACCCTCAACTGTCATAAAATCTCAACATTGGTAGCCTTGGAAAGGAAAGTGTTACTGATGAGCAATTCGGTCACTGTTCTTTATTTTTGGGAGTAACTGTTCTTTAGGAAATATGTTTAGGGATAATCACACTCCTTTAGTAGATGGAGTATTGATGTGGCTCAGCTTTTGTAGGGCTATGATCACCAAGTCATTTGTAAAGGTAGTTACCCTTAGCCTTTGGATTTTTAGATGTGTTTTGAGTAACAGGAAGCTGTGAAAAGTTGAATGTTAACAAAAAGCTAAATGTTTAAAAAAAAAACAACATATTTGGAGATATCATATACTGCCTCACAATTTGAAACCCTCACCGAATATTCAGTTTATTCCTTTATCTTTATAGTTATTCATTTTTTAAGCAAAAAAGTTTTGAACATAGTTTGCACCCAAAACATTTATAATAGGTCTGTGGAGGAGGATATAAAGGTGAATAATTAAGAGACCATAATCAACAAGTGTTTATAGGATGGTGAGAATCTACATAATATCACTTTTATTTCTGTGTATGGAAAAACATAGTAACAGAACAAGATTAACGTGAGTTTTCTGCTAGAAGTTTTATAAGGGGGACTGACTACCTTGGTTTCAAGGTAGGATGTGGATATTATTTTAATATTTAAGATTTTTTTATTTAAAAAAAAAAGTTCTAGGACCATAGAAAATTAAGAAGTTTTTTTGATAGCCTCTTTTTTTGTGTTCATAGTATCTTGATAGACTAAAACATGATCTCGTTCTTGAATTTCATGTCCATTTTAGGTATGATCTGAAGTTTAACCATAAGTTAATGGTTTATTTTCAGAATTTTCCTTACATGTTATTTTAGTGGCCATTTCTTAATTGTATGGATTGGCTTTTTTCATATTAATAATCTTACTTAATGCTAAATAAAACCACTTTCCATCAGATTTGATAATGAAACACTTTATTTGTGCTGCTTAATTATAGTATTCCTTTGGTTTGTTGGCCCTGTGTATTTAATTATTCTTCAGTAGGAGAGAGCTTCAATAATTGATACTTGAGTCAGTGAGGCTGATTGGTGTGTTGACTTAGCCAGAGAGCTAACAAGTCCACACAACAACTGCTACACTTGTGTAAATTTACTGTGTGTTTCTAAGGAGACCGTTGATCCAGTGTTGTAAATGCACCTCCACTACCCCTGTAATATCCTTATTATTTAGCTCATAAAACCTTTTTTATAATGTTAATCTGCTTACCTGTGGTACAGTCTTTTTTCTCTCCCTTTTTAACAGTTTCCTTCTTGATAATCTACAGTCACTCATCCAAGCAAGCTTTCCATTTATTAATATCTTCATTCTACTTATCTTTTATCCATCTCTTAAACCATAATCTCTTTATCACAGCAGTCAGACTTTATGAGAGAGAGACTCAATTTTACCTAGGTGTGCATTGCTCTTCCTTTACTATAATAGAGAATTACCTTTCAGATATTTAGTTTATAAGTATTATTTTCAAAAATACTTTTTGTTTTGTACCGAAGTAGTCTGTAATTATAGGTACTAAGTGTTCTCAGGAGAATTTATGTCTAGGAAAGAAAAGTTTTGTTTTTTAAAAGAAGAGAAATGTTTTAAGTAATACAGAACTAATTGTGTTTTTCTCATCTTTTCCAGTTTTACAAAGTAGTGTGACTCTTGGTATTTGAGCTTTATAATATAAAAAAACACTCTTTATTTTCCATAATTTGAAAATGAATTCTTGGGTGGAAAAAACTTGGCCAATAAATTGTGATTATTAGAATATTTTTTATGACTGCATTTTCAAATGTAAGCTTCTTTTGCTCTCTTCATCTTTTGTTTTTCATATCCTGAAATTATTAGGGTCAACAGTTACCAGTTTTTTTTAAGTATTTAACAATTATTTGGGAAATGTGTTATTTATTCTATCTGATGAATGATAAACCCCATCTCTGATGTAAAATAGTATTTCTAGATATGAAATTTTAAGATCAAATATTTTAATTTTCTTATGTAATAAGGCAATAAAAATAAAAACAGCCATACCAACCCTTTGTTTGCTACTGTAGGGTTTGTTTTATTTATGCATTATTTTAGGCATGTTCTTTTTTAAAAGCTCTATTACTTTCTGTTACTACCTATTATTATAATTCTAGTAGAATTATCACACTTAAATGGTTTATTTTGAAGATTCTGCAGTGTTCACCATTTCTTTGTTAAATGATAGTTTATATTGTGTGGATACATTAACTGTAACAGGATGTTGCATTAATTTATTTGAGATGCCATATAAATTAAATTAAAATTTCCAATTTTGTTTGTTTGAATATTAATCACATTTTAGATTAAATTTTTCTTTTACATTTAGAAGTCCAAATAGTAATCTAGAGGTTAAGAATAAAGTTTTTAAAAATCTGTTAAATGAATAATTCTGTTATACTTTCCTTATTGAGTTGTCTTTTCACCATGAGAGAAATTAAGCTAACTGCAAAGTTAGGGGACACAATCAACAAAAGACTATCCTCATTTCTGATACCAATTATGTTTTTCTCAGAGGTTTCCAAAACCACCGTCAGGTCCCATAATCTGTTAGAAGGACTTACAGAACTCACTGAAAGTTGTTATACTTATGGTTATTGTATTCAGCCTCCAATATCTTTATTTCAGATATTATTAAGAAGACCTACGCTTTAAGTGAGGCTGTATTTCTCATCTTTCTAGAAGTTAAGATTTTCAATTTTATTTCATCTTACAAGCTTACGTAATTCCATCCTCTGTCCCAAGTGTCCCTATAAACTAGTGAAAGAACCAAAGGGAATAATTTCTAGATGTGTAATACAGGAATTGGTTAAATAATTGTATTTCTGTCTTGCAAACACATTGGTAGTTTTTGCTTTTTTTCTGCAAAGACTAAAGTTGTTCCTTACAGAAGTGGTAATTATACCTAAACATTAAATATCTATTGTAGCACTGTTGCTTCTCTAATATTTGTAGGATAGTTTGGGGATTATGTTTCATAATCTAATAGATCAAAATATTTGTTCTTAAAAATTGACCTAAACAAACAGTAACATTTTAAATAAGTTGGTTTTAACTAATTGTCCTTCCTAAATGTAAATTTTTAAATCTTGATAATAGGTCTTAACAGTTATAATGAAAAAGCTTGTCTGACTTGTCTTTTGGCATTAACTCATCAGCTTTAGAATTGGTGAAAACTCTTAGCTGAGAATACATTACTTAAATAGTAGTCGTTTAAGAAACAGTACACATTAAAGACCATTTTGAAGATTAATGGATTAAAAAATCATTGAATATAAAGGACTTGGCCAGTATAGAAATAAGTCAGGATTTTTAGGGAGTGTTGCACAAAATATTTGCATGCAAATACATAAAATAATATTACATAAAAGGTCAGGAATTTTAGGAAATGTTGCACAAAATATTTGCATGCAAATACTTAAAAATATTATATAAACAATATACTTAATATATTAAATATACTTCAAATATAATTAATATACCAGATGTATTTAAAAATATACTATTAAAACAATGTCAGAATGCAACCCCTAAGTATGATTTCTGGCACTTCAAATGTAACATCTTGGAGGATTGAGTTTAATCAAAAAAGAGTGCAGAATTATGCTCCCAATTATGTGATGGCAGTTCTGTTTTTTAACAACTATCACATAGACGTGCAGTAATTTTTCCGTACCTTCCTTTAGCTTTTGTGATTCTTGAGGACTTCTCCTTAAACGCCTTGATATTCAGATGAAGTAATATTAACTTCTAATATTTTTAGTAGTAAATGTGGATCATTATCTGAGACTCGTTTTATTTAACAGAATATTTCTCTTCCTTTTCAGCGGGGATCTGATGAGCTTCTTTCTTCTGGCATCATTAACGGACCTTTTACCATGAACAGTTCTACTCCTGCAGGTGTGTATGGTGAGTTTTCATTTTTTCAAAATAAATTTATTGTCATAAAGTTCATATACATGAAATTGATTTACCGCTCTCTTAAATTTTAAGGATTTATTTGGATCTAATTCCATAATTTCTTTTTCAGTCGATGTTCTGTATGTTACACAATTGTGTTGAAACTATCAATAAGCTAGTGACCCTGAACAATTGAGGAAAAGAGCTAGATAAACTCTTGTGTTGAATGATGATAGATTTAGAATAGAAGTATTAAAATTTTAAGGTGACATGTTTTTTAAAAATTGAAACATAATTCACATTCCATAAGGTACCACATGATTTTAAATAGTTTTGAAATTTGGAGACTTTAAAACAAATTGTAGAAGAGTAATACTGGAGGGGGAGAGTAAGCAGTTAAGAGGCTGCTGCGCTATAGGGTATCCTACAAGGGATGGTAATTTGTACTATAGCGGTAGCAGTTGTGATGAAGAGAATTAGAGAACTTACAGAAGGTGAAATTGATAGTATTGGTGAACACTGTTTGGTGATTAATGTTTGAATGAGAGATTCCATTGATAATTTCCAGATTTTGGACTTGGATAATTAGATAGATGGTGGTACCACTCATTTATATTAGAAAATATAGGAAGAACAGAGTTGGACAACACGGCAGGTTCAGATTTTTACGTACGAGTTTGAGTTCCTGTGGAACATCCAGATAGAAGTGTCACATAGACAGTAGGTTCTTTTGGTCTCAACAACATGAGAGAAATTTGGATGTGAATATCATACAGAGCTGAAGCCATGAGAGTGAAGAGTCTCAGAAAAAGTGAGATTTTTATACAGATGTTTTTGGAGTCACAGGCAGTTGACCTCACTTTCTAGACCCTAGAGCTACATGGAGTTTGGGAGAGTGAACAGCCTTTATGTGAGGACTCTGTAAGAGAAGTGGACCAGGTTCAGTTAAAAGATGAAAAGAAAATTCATTGAAGAGATTAAGAATGTATGAGAGTTGGTCAACCATGGTACATTGCTTTAGGGGACTAAGTGGAAAGATTTTGTAGACAGGGCAGCAACGGGGGTTTGTTCATGTAGAAGTGTGAATAGAGTAATACAGGCATGAGACTAAAGTAACTTTATCAAAGTGGAGCTGGCATCAGGATTACATGGAGGACTTGTTAAATCGTGGTTGCTGAGTCCATCTCCAGAATTTCTAATTAAGTAGAACAGGGGTGGGTCCTGGGAATTTTCATTTCCACAAGTTCCCAGGTAAAAGCAATGCTGCCATTTGAGGAACCATAATTTGAGTACTAAAGGAAATGCTAGAATCTGAAGTTCCTAAACCTGATTATCCTTTTGATAGGATGGGCTTTTTACAAAATTTCTTCCCTTACTCTCCAGAGTTACAGTACCTCTAGAGTGGGTCCCCTGTGTTTGTTCTTATTTTAAAAACTGAGGTCGGTTAGTTTGTTTGGTTATCTTTACAAATTAGTGGGATAGATGACCAGAAAGACTTTCACCTTGGTTGATTGATTAATTAGGAAAAGAAAAAAGTATGAGATGTGAGTTTAGCAGACAGCAGCAGTTTATTGTTTTGTTTTTATGTTTCAAATTTCTTGTATCCTATTTCCTTACAGGGTTCAGTGTTTCTCTTCCTGAAGCACATCCTCTTAGTGGCTATTTCAGCAAAGCTCTATAAATGGTAACCTTTCCACTGACTGAAAATGTCTGTTTCATTATCACTGTTGAATGATAGTTAGCTATTTAGAATTCTAAGTTGATAGTTATTTTCTCTAGAATAGTACTTTGAGCATACTATTCTATTATTCTTTTGGCTTCTGTTATTGAGAAGTCTATTGTCAGTCTAGGTAATTACTTTGTAAGATAGTATTACTTCCTAGCAGCTATTCTTAACATTTCTCTTTTTTATTCTGTGGTTTCATTAGCTTTGCCTAGGTATGGATAACAGATTTTCAGCTCTGGATGCTCACTAAAATAGTTTAGGAAGCTTTGAAGAAAATACAGATGCCTTGACCTACCTAGCCACACCACTTCCAAAATCTCTGTGGGATTGGCTCCAGGCAGTCAGGGTTGAGACCATGGCTGGAGATTTACTTTTATTTATCCTGCTCAGTAGTGACTCGGTTCTTCACAGAGTTGCCTCTTTTGAGAACTGTAGTTAGATGTGTATAGGACCACCTCATTCAGTCCTGCATTTGTCTTAAACTATATTATGTTTGTTGTCATCTCTTTCTCCTTAAGGTCCTGTATTTTGGATAGTTTTCTTAAACTTCTTTTCTGATTCCTCATCTGTTTAACTTTGTCTAATGTGCTGTTTAATTCTTCTACTAAGTATTTTATATCAGTGCTTATATTTTTCATTTCTTTACGTTCTATTTGATTCATTTTTAAAGGTTACACAGTTTTTATAAAATAGAATCCTGTTTTCTTATGGTTTCTATTGTTTTCTCTTCTAATTCTTTAATCATTTAAAACAAAATAATTTTTATACTTCACATTTTACAATTATGGAGTTCTTGGAAGTTCTAATAGTCCCTATTTTTTGTATCTGCTAATATTCACTCATGGTATATTATTTTTCCTTGTGCAGATTCATAATTTTTGGTTGTGAGGTAATCTTTAGCTGAATTGTTTTTTTCTTCTGTGAGAATCTCCAGAGTAATTTTGTGTTTGCACTGCTAGACTTTCTAGGGTATCCCTACCCCTTAACATGTTCTAATGCATGTGTTAATTTATTGCCTTGGGGATTACTATACCAGAAGGAAAGAGAAATTTAGATATTCACATTTCTCTTATCAAAATCCCTAAACAGAGATTGGCTTTCTTGTTACATACGTCTGGTAGATGGAAAATTTTTAATTTACCTTTCACTGAGGGGATAGCCTGCTGAGGGGAGTTTGGCTCTTGACATCTGGAAATTTCACTTTTTTTTCCGAGGTATTCTATACATTATAAATATTTTTGTGATATTTTATTTAATATTTGCATTTCTCCAAAAGTTTGCTACCTATACTGTTCATTTGGCTGCCAAGCTGCCAGTCAGTGGGAGAATGTGGGAATTATTGGCCAGATGCACATAAAGTACAATTTTGTTTATCACCATTCTATTTTATATCTTGCAGTAAATCCATAAATTCACAGTTCTGAATTAATTTAACTTGCAAAGTTTCTTCTGCATGTATAAATGATAAAGTGATAGGTGTTAATATGTTGACTCCATTAATAGAACTTTGCAAACAGTTAAATTATATAAGTTTTATCAGCATCTGCTAACACTAGAAAATCAGTTATTTTCCAGTAATGGTTTAATATTGAATCCTTTCAATAAAATCCCAGTAAAGCTTTTGGAAAGTCATTCTATCAAAAGTGAAATATCTGACACTAATGAAAATTCAGTGTCAGAAGTTTAGCATTAAAGATGAAACATTTTTTGGAGGTAATAATACAAATATAAATTTTGGTACAGCACAATGTCATGGTAAAAATGTGATGGAAAGATTTAAGAGCTGTTGTTGCCTGTGAAAAAATTGTGAAAAGATTCAGTCTCTCACTGGCTGACTTTTAGATTTAACCATTGTATGGATGGTGGTTTATAAATTCTTGGATGAGACCGTGGCAAAAACTGGAAGTTAAAATAAATGGATTCTGCTAAGCCTATTCTGGCTTATTTCAATGCAATTATTAATAATAATTTTTTCACAAGTGAAGATATTAAACTATACAAGATGCTGCTGGAACCAGTGGTACCAAATTGTGACTATTGCAGGCAAACTAGGGCATACGATAATTCTACTTAGGTATTAGTTATTAATATCCCTTTAAAAATATCTCAGCTTATTGTGGACATACCTTCTTCCATATGAACTTTATTTCATCTAGTTCTAAAACAATTCCTCACCCCACAATATTTCCCCACAAAAATCAGGGATTCTGATTAGAATTATATTAAATTTATATGTTAATATGAAATGTGGGTCTTTTTGTGGTATTGTTTCTCCATCTGGGAACATGATATGTGATTCCATGTTTTTAGGTTTTATTTTCTGTCCTCTGATAATTATGGAAATGTTTTATACTTTTCTTCATAAATCATATGTTTTTCCTCTTAAATTTAACCTTAGGGATTTTGGCAGAAACTGTTTATTGTATATCCAATATTTTTCTATTTTCTTTAATAACAAAACCCCAATTTTTATCTGGGCACATTTCTACCAGGATTAAACAACTACTTTTCCAGTCTTCCTTGTAGCTAGGTGTGGTCATGTGATTAAATCCTAGCTAATGAGATGTAAATAGAAATGTTACTTCTGAGACATCTTTACGTGAGTACACAGTTTTTTCCTCTTTTAACTGCTGCCTTCAGGAGTTCCAGCTTCCATCTTAGATGGTGCGAATGAAGGCTGTACCCTAACAGAGAGAGAGCTAGAGCTTGAATCATTGATAACTGTATGTCATCATTCTAGACCTGGAATTTCAACATTTAGACTTTTTACATGAGTGAGAAGTTAACCTTTTTTCTTAGGTAGCTGTTATTTCAAACAGAGAGAAGTGAACAAATGACATGAGCCCGATAATCATCCTGGCTTTTTTTCTAAACTGTGAGGAGAGGGAACCTTAAGCAAACACGGCAGAATTGCTGAATTGAAGAGTTGGAGATCCAAGTTTGGGAAGGCTGAGGCAGCTGGGAGGTATGGGGACAGAGTAAGGGAAAGAAGGGAGTTCTGTGAGAAAAGTGCTCCAGAAATCTGCCTTTGAATCTCTTGCTGACTGTTAAGCCACACATGCCTTACCATGCCTCGTCATCAACCAGTGGTTGTTGACGTCAATTCAGCACTAACAGGAATCTCCAATTTGGGGTGTGGTAAAAAAGGAAACTTTAGTGCAAACCGCTTAACTGTGATACAGCATGGCTATGAGAATAGTTCAGTAGTGTTATAGCTCAGTTATGAAGCAGCAGGGCTGCAAGGTGGTCTTGGAGCCAGGCCCCTCTCCAGCTACACAGCTCTGCTGTGCTCTAGTTTGATCTGCTCTGCCTGCTCTTCTCCCCTCTGGTCAGAAGAGATGTCTTTGGTGTTTCATCTTCAGTGTTTCAGCTTCAGCCAGGAATACAGACTTTGGTGAAAAAGGAAGGTACCCTCTCCAAGACACAGGGATGCTGACATATATAGACAGAAGTCTCACCTCTGGTCCCTGTTTGGTCTGTCCTCAAGTAAATGAGGAGTCCAAATCCTCACAATTTGATTAGTTTAAAAGGCACTGTCCTGATTGTTCAGAATGGAACCACTCTCATTAGTTGGTGAAGATGCTGATGGGGATAGCTAGCTGCACAGCTCCGATTGGGCAGGGAAAGCTTAAGTCCTATTGGTTGAACTACTTACTATTCCAGGAACTCTGTGAGAAGGGCTGGCTCAAATGGCAGGAACATAGTGCAGGCAGGCAGTTCAGTGCAGGCTTCACTCTAAAGTATAGTTTGTGTGAGAGGCCCCTGTTTAGAAATGGTTGCTAGGCTCTGTGTTTTGTGTGTGTGTGTGTGTTTTAAATTTTGAGTCCAGTTAGCCATCAGGAGCCCTTCTTACTAGGTACCGCCTTTCTCAGTGTCCATAAGCTCTAGTATAAAGACTACCCTTAAACCAATCCTAACAAAGCTTAAAAACAAGCTCCAAAACAGTTACCTGACACGAAATTAAATTTTTTCTAGAAAAGATTCTGGCACTAATTCTAGTGCTTACAGTGTTGAGTGTTCAATCAAAAAAAAAAAAAAAGCCAGACATGTAAAGAACCTCAGAATCGGAATCCATAATCAGGAGAAAATCATTCAACAGAAACAGACCTAGAAAATGATAGAGAAGATGAAATTAGATTTAGTCTTTGAAATGGTTATTAAAAGTATGTTCAAGGATTTAAAGTAAAACAACAGTATAACAAGGAGAAAAATGAAAGATAATTTAAATGGAATGCCTAGAGATAAAAATTTAATGTCTGAAAACAATACTTGGCATGGCTTTAACAGCACATTATATTCTGCAGAAGTGAGAAATGAATTTGAAAACAGAAATAGAAACTAAAGCACACAGACAAAAAAAAAAAAAGACCAAAAAAGAAATTAACAGAGCCTTAGGAGTAACCTGTAGAACAGTATCAAGTGGTCTACGCATACATATAATTAAAGTTCTGTAAAAAAGATGGGGGTAGGAAAGCAGAAATCTATCTGAAGAAATAATAACTAAAAATGTTCCCAATATGGTAGAAACTAGAAACCCATATATCCAAAAAGTTCAGTGAACCACAATGAAAACCACACCAAGGCTCATCATAATCAAATTGCTGAAAACCGGGAATCCAGAACAAAAAAGTAGTAAGAAAAGTCACATTTTATTTAGAAGAAAAATGACAAGAGATTTCTTGCCTGAAACTGTGCAAGCCAGAAAACAATGGAGCAACATCTTTAAAGTGTTAAAAATAAATATAATCAAACTGGAATTCTATGCCTATTTAAAGTATTTTCAAAAATGAAGTTAAAATAAAGCCTTCTTGGAGACACAGAAGAGTGGAGAGCATTTTTTAGTAACAGACTTCCATTTTACAAAATGGTAAAGGAAATTCTTAAGATTTGAGGAAAATGTTACCAGGTGGAAACAGGTGTACACAAAGTAGTAATTATGTTGGTGCATAATTCCCCCCCCCCTTAATTTAAAAGATAAATGAAGGAGGGATCTGGGAAGATGTGGGCTAAGAAGCGCCAGGAATCCGACTTCCTACTAGACAACAATTGCATTGGCAGAATCTGTTAACTAATTTGAAATTCTTAAATCTGTTGAAGGCTTGCATATTCCAGGGGAAGACTTGGAAGGCAATTTGTGATTAATTTTGGTCAGTTTCAGCTCTTAGCACAGTAGCAGCTACCCACTCCCAACCCCAGTCACATGGCAGGCAGTTTACAAACAGCTTGTGGGAGACAGGGTAAACAAAAAACCTTGTCTTTATTTAACTTTTGGGGATCTGCTCTCTAATAGGTAATTGCTTCTTATGATCACACAGTTACAAAGAGGTGGGCAGCCATTGCCTTGGCATCTCCTCCTAATATTGCAGACCAATACCCCAGCCCCACCTCAAGTGACAACCAGGAGATTTAAAGAGCACTTCCCCTGTCCTTACTTCATTTTTCCTGTTTATTCCCTTTCGAGAGCCAGATATTAAAGACTAGGACATTAAAAAACAACTGCACGTACAACAAAAATTAGAAGGTGGTGGAACATGCCCAGGAAATGGCTCAGGAGAAACGAGAAGACTTTACGTTTATGCCTCAGGCTCATTCTTGGCACAGAGATAGCCTACAACAATGAAAAAAATAAAATAAAATTTAATAAATGCTGTTGGGAAAACTAGACAGATACATGCAAAAAAATGAAATTAACCCACCTTACATCATATATAAAAATAAACTTGAAATAAATTAAAGACTTAAATGTAAGACCTGAAACCATAAAACTCTGAGAAGAAAACATCGGCAGTAAACACTCTGACGTTGTTTTAGTAATATTTTTTCTGATACGTTGCCTCCGGCAAGGGAAACAAAAGAAAAATAAACAAATGGGACTACATCGAACTAAAAAGTTTTTGCACAACAAAGAAAACCATCAACACAACAGAAATATAGCCTACTGAATGGTAAAAGATATTCACCAATGATGCATCCAGTAAAGGGTTAATATTCAAAATTTACAAAGAATTCACGCAAATTACCGCCCCCCCAAACTAACAATTTGGTTAGAAAATGGGCAGAGGACCTGAATAGACATTTCTCCAAAGAGAACATAGAGATGGACAAAGAACGTATGAAAAGATGCTCAGCATCAGTAATAATCAGGGAAATGCAAATTAAAGCCACAATGAAATACCACCTCACACCTGTTAAAATGGCCATCAACAATAAATCAGTAAACAACAGGTGTAGCAAGGATGTAGAGAAAGGGAACCCTCATGTACTGTTGATGGGATTGCAAATTGGTGCAACCGCTATGGAAAATAGTATGGCGGTTCCTCAAAATATTAAAACTAAAATTACCATATGACCCAGCAATTTCACTTCTGGTATTTGTCCAATTAAATCTAAAACACTATTTCAAAAAGATATACGCACCGCTATGTTCACTGCAGTGCTATTTACAATAGCCAAGATATGGAAGCACCCCAAATGCCCATCAATAGGTGATTGGATAGTATTACTCAGCCATAAAAAAAAAGGAATGAAATCTTACCATTTATGACAACATGGATGGATCACGTATTATGCTAAGTGAACTAAGAGAAAGACAAATACCGTATGATCTCACTTATATGTGGAATCTAAAGAACAAAATAAAAGCAAGATAGAAATAGACTCATAGATGCAGGGAAGAAGCTGATGATTACCAGATGGGAGGAGGTTTGGGGGCGGGGTGAAAAAGGTGAAAGGATTAAGAAGTACAAATTAGTAGTTATGAAATAGTCATGGGGATGTAAAGTAAGTCAATGAGAATATAGTCAATAATGTAGTTAATAACTAGACTAGTCAGAGAGATCACTGTAAATTATATAAATGTCTAACCACTGTGCTGTACACCTGAAACTAATATAAAATAATATTGGATGTCAACTGTGATTGAAAAATCAAAAAAGGGGGGTGAAGGGGAAGAAGAAGTTCAAACTTCCAGGTATAGAGTAATGAGGGTGTGGTGTTTTTCTAATCAATAATATTGAGATAGTGTTATACAGTGTCAGATAGTTGCTGGAATTATCATGGTGATCACTTTTTTAGGTATATAAATGTTGAATAACTATGGTGTAAACTCGAAACTAATACAATATTGCATGTTAGCTATAGTTCAATAAAAAATCTTTTTTTTAAAAAAAAAAAGACAATAAATGAAAACAATAGCAAAACCTGGAAAATCCTGAGGAAGGGGAACAATATGATTTCCAGAGTTACCATATTCCCAGATTTGATGAAAAACATGAATATAAACATCCAAGAAACTTAATGAACTTCGAGTAAAATGAACTTAGACCCACACTGAGACATATTGTAATCAAACTTTCCAAAGACAAAGCATCTTGAAAGCAGCAAGAGAGAATCGACTTGTCACATGCAAAGGATACTCAGTAAAAATATGGGCAGATTTCTCACCGGGAACTTGGAAGGCCCTGAGGCAGTGGGCCAATGTAGTCAAAGTGCTAAAAGAATAAACTGAAGCTGTCAAAGAATCACGTTTCAGTTAGAAGTGTTTTTGTGCTTCATTTATTTTTTTTTTTTAGTTTAAATAAATTGAATTTTAAAAAAGAAATTAGATGATTTATGTGTAACACATCTAACTCTAAGGTCAGGTCACGGATTTAAAAAAGAAAAGTAATGGAGAAATTAAGACATTCCCAGGTAAACAAAAGCTGAAGGAGTTTGCTACCACTTGACCTGCCCTGCAAGAAATACTCAAGGAAGTTCTTCAGAGTGAAAACACTAGGCAGTAAGTCCAAGCATACAGAAATAAAGTTCTCAATGAAGATAAAGTACATGGGCAATTATAAAAGCTAGTATTCTAACAATGGTTTGTAACCCCACTTTTTTTCTGTATGATTTAAGAGACTGGTACAATTAAAAAAAAAAAAATTAAAAGGTACCAACTGACTTCATTTGGAACTTAAGAAATTTGTTTTCAACATTATTTAGGAACTGAATGAATTTAAAAGAAATACTGGTTTATGTTTTTGGGCACACAGTGTATAAAGATGTAAATTTGTGACATCAACAGAAAGAGCGGAGACAGCTATAAAGGACCAGGATTTGTTGATGTTATTGAAGTTAAGCTGGTATAAATTCAGATTAGAGTGTTATAGCTTTAAGGATATTAAATGTAATCCCCATGGTAACCACAAAGAAAATAGCTATAGAATATGCACAAAAGGAAATGAGAAAGGATTCTTAGAGTAGTCAAAATCATGGAGACAGTAGAATGGTGGTTGCCAGGGGCCGGAGGAAGGTGGGAATAGGGAGTTACTATTTAGTGGGTGTACAGTTTCAGTTTTACAAGACAAAAGAGTTATGGAAATGGATGGTGGTGATGGTTGCACAACATTATGAATATATATAACACCACTGAATTCTACATTTAAAAATGGTTAAGATAGTGACTTTTGTGTGTATTTTACCACAGTAGATAAAAATTTTTTAAATATAGAATGCTTTCTGTGGACAGCTCTGTAAAATCCATTACGTGAATAAAACTATGCAAAAAGAAAAGAAAAGATAATTGACTACTTAGAGCAAGATAATATATTTTGGGGATTATAGTATGTGTGAAAAGCAAAATATATGACAGTAACACAAAAGGTATGATGAGAGCAATAGAAAAGTTCTTACATTATACCTAGGTATTATAATATTATTTGAAGGTAGTGTTAGATGCCTATTGATTTAGCTCCAGGGCAGTCACTTTAAGCAAAAAAGTAAAGAATATAAAGATTCCAATTTAAAAACAGAGTTCATCTGCCTTTT
Source organism: Pteropus alecto (assembly GCF_000325575.1). Taxonomy (NCBI): domain Eukaryota; kingdom Metazoa; phylum Chordata; class Mammalia; order Chiroptera; family Pteropodidae; genus Pteropus; species Pteropus alecto. The sequence goes on along the minus strand of NW_006431915.1, from coordinate 6,372,663 downwards.
ATGTGTCATATGTGCCTTTTATAGGTGACATTATGTTTTCTTGATAAATGGACCCCTTTATTATTATGAAATGGCTCTGTCCCTTTTCCTGAAGTCTACTTTGTCTGATGTTACTATAGCCACTCCAGTTGTTTTATGATTAGTGGTGACATATTTATCTTTTCCATCCTTTTATTTTTAACCTGAGATTTTATATTTAAAATAGTATTTTTATTCACATAATGTAATAGAGTCTCACTTTTATCCAAACTGATAATCTCTGTGTTTTTATTGGCAACTTTATGCCATTTCCACTTAATGATATTATCGACATGGTTGTGTTTAAGTCTGTCATCTTGCTGTTTGTTTTCTTTTTTTTCCCATTTACTGTTTGTTCCTTTTTTCCTTTGTTTCTTGGCTTTCTTTTGACTATTTCTTTGCATTCCCTTTTAATTATTTTATCATTTTGCATTCTGTTTTACATTTCTCGATAAATATGTATATCTTAAATATATGTTCATGTAATTACAGAGCTTCACAATATATAATGTAAAAACTAATAGAACTAAACAGAAATAGACAAATCCACAATCCTAGCTGGAGATTTCAAGACTCCTCTCTCATTAATTGATAGCATAGAAAATCAGTAAGGATACAGAACAGGTGTTGGCAAACTGGCCTGTGGGCCAAATCTATTTCATTGCCCATTTTTTTATTGCTTATGAGTTGAGACTGAGACTTATTTTTACATTTTTAAATGGTGAAAAAGAAAACAAAATTTTGCGATATGTGAAACTTATATGAAATTCAAATTTCCATTTCCATACATAAAATTTGATTTGAACACAGTCACACTTCTTCGTTTATGCATTACCAATAGCTACTTTCATGCTACAACTGCAGAGATGAATAGTTGTGAACGAAATTGTATGGCCCACAGAGTTTAAAATATTTACACGGCCCTTTAAGAAAAGGTTAGTAGATCCTCTAATAAAGAAGTTTCCAGCAGTATCAACCAGCCCGACCTAATTGACATATGGAACTGTCTCCCCAACACCATCAGAATTCACATTCTTTTCAAGTTCACATGAAAATATTCAGCAAGATATTAAATAGTCACCAAGACAGGATATATGTTGGATTTTAAAGCATGTCTCAATAAATATGAATGCATTAAAATTATGTACAGTTCTGTCACTTCATTAGAATTACATTAGAAATCATAAAAGCTTGATCCTGAAATATTTAGGAAAAAATCTCCAGTTCTTTAGGAAATAAAGTAACACTTAACCCATGGATTAAATAAGAAATGACAAGGCAAATTAGAAAACATGTTGAAGTGAATGAAAATGAAAACATAGCATATTAAAATTTGAAGGGTTCATTGAGAGCTGTTCTTAGAAGGATATTTACAGCTTTAAATGTTCATGTTTGAAAAGAAAAAAGTTCTAAAATTAATCACCTAAACTTCTAAGCATAGCATAAGAGCAAGTTAAACCCCAAGTAAATAGAAGGAAAATATTAAATGTGAGACCAAAAGTTAATGACATAGAAAAGCAGTAGAGAAAAATTAATGATGTCAGTAGCTGTTTTTTGTTTTTGTTTTTTTAATATAGTCATGTGCTGCATAATGATGTTTCTGTTGACAACAAACTGCATTACATGACAGTGGTCCGATAAGATTATAATGGAGATTAAAAAAATTCCTATTACTTAGTGACTTTGTCATGTAGTTTGTTACTCATGTTTGTGGTGATCCTGATGGTAAACCTACTGTGCTGCCAGACATATAACAGTTTAGCACATACAGTTATAGTAGTATGCTGTATCATCTAGATTTCTGTTACAGTAGTATGCTATATCATCTAGGTTTGTGTTTGTACATTCTATGATGTTTGTACACAAACGAAATTGCCTAATGACTCATTTCTCAGAATGTATTACTGTCGTTAAGTGGCACATGACTGTAGGTCAATAAGATTAATGAAAAATAAAGAGAGAAGACAGAAATTACCAATATCAAGAATGATCCTATAAACATTAAAGGATAATGTTATGGACTGAATGTTTGTGTACTATCGGAATTCACATGTTTAAGCCCTAACATCTAAAGTGATGGTATTTGAAGATGGGACCTGTGGGATGGGGCCTTCATAAGAAGGTGTTCTTAATAAGAAGAGCTACCAGAGAGCTTGCTTTCCTCTCCATCCCCACTATTTAAGGATACTGTGAAAAAGGTGGTTGTCTATAAGCCAGCAAAAGTTTTCACTAGAAAGTAACCATGCTGGCACCTGATTTTGGACTTACAGTCTTCAAAACTGTGAGAAAGTAAATTTTTATTGCTTATGAACAGCTTTTATGAATAATTTGACAATTTAGATGAAGTGTACAAATTCTGTGAAAAACACAGATTACTAAAACTGGTACAAAAGGAATAGAAAACCTAAATAGCCCTATATTTATTTTAAAAATAAAATTGATAATTAAAAAGTCCAGGCCTAGTGTCTTTATTTGTGAATTCTATCAAACATTTAAGGAAGAAATAATACTAATGTTACACAGATTCTTTCAGAATATAGAAGAGAACACTTTCCAATTCCTTATTTTAGGTTAATATTACCCTGATGCAGAAAGAAAAAAATTACCGATTAATATCCTTCATGAATATGGACATGAAAATATTCAGTGATATTAAAGCATATATATGATTTACATATATATTTATATATATGAAGAGAAAGGAGAAATAATATATCATAACCAAGTAAGGTTTATTCCAAGAATACAAAGTGGTTTTACTTTTGAAAATTAGTGTAATATACTTTATTAACAAAATAAAAGAAAAACTTTATGATCATCTTAATATATCTGGAGAAGGCACCGAAAAACTTCAGTTCCCATTCATGATAAACAAGACTTGCAGCCATCTAGAAGTAGAAGGGAACTTTTTCAACTTGAGAAAAGTATGAAGCTACAACAAACATTATACCTAGTGATACATGTAAGGTAGTACTTTCCCTCTCAAATCAGGAACGATGCAAGGTTGTCCAATCTCATTATTTCTATTCAGCTTTGTACAGGAAGTCTTAGCCAGTTCAACAAAGCTAGAATAAGAAGTAGAAGTCATACAGATTGGAAAGCAGGAAATTCTAAAGAATTTAGCAAGGTTGCAAGATACAAGGTCAGCTTACCAAAATCATTGTATTTTTGTATATGATCAATGATTAACTGAAACAAAAAATTTTTAAGTGTTATTTACAAGTCCATTAAAAATTGTGAAGTATGTAGAGATAAATATATCAAAATATATGCATGACCATTACACTGAAAACCATAGAATGTTGCTGGGAAAAATTAAAGAAGGCATAAATAAATGCAGGGAGATATCATGACATATATATGGTTTGGAGGACTCAAAATTATTAAGATGTGAATTCTTCTCAGATAAGTACCCAATTTCAAGAATTGCTATAAAGCTGTAATAATCAAGACAGTATGGTAGTGGCACCATATGGCTTAATTGAGGAGCTGGGGATTTGGAAGCAGAACTGACTATGAAGGTACACTTGGGAACTTGTAGGGATGATGGAATTATCCTGGATGTATTTTACTGCCTGTTATTTTCCACAGTCTAGAGTAAGCATTTGCTGTATATAGGCACAGAGCTGTGAAGACCTCTAAGAATTGATAGTCTTTTGGGTCTGGGTAGGATGCTGCCTGCATTCAAGAACATAAAAATTTGGGAGAAAGTGCTGGTTTCTGTATTAAGTCAACCTATTAACGTGTAAACAAGTTGAGTTCCATGTCACAGATGTAATTATAAAATATTACCATATAATTTTTATGTGATCCTCATGAAATTTGTTTACTTTGGATCACAGACATTTGAATGAAAATTTCCATTAGTGTTTGGAAAAATGTTAAATTTAGGCATTTGGAGATTTTATATTTTCCTTTTACTAGTGCTAACTAGCATATTTATTATTAAAATAAAAACACTGTAATGAAACTTGGCTTTCAGATAATTTGCATTCAGTTTTACATGGTGGTATTTCTGGGTAAAAACATTTCTTACGTACATAAATTTGAGTATTACAGGCTTGTCAGTTCTAATTATTGTCAGTGTTCAAACAATAGGACTTAAATATAACTTAGCTGTAAACTGGGATAATGGACTTCTTTATTTTATAGCAGTAGTTCTCAAACTTTAGGTTGCGTCAGAATCACTTGGAGGACTTGTTAAAACACAGTTTGCTGGTTCCCACCCCTAGTTTCTGATTCATTATATCTGGGGTGGGGCTGAAAATTTGCATTTCCAACAAGGCCATCATGCTTATGTTAAGAACTCTTATATAATAAAGAATAAGATTATCCCTGGGAAACTACAATTTAGCTTCTAAAAAATAACTTTAAAAAATAGATTAGTAAAAAATATATAACCCCAAAGAAATAAACTTAATTTTCATAAACATATAGCTCAAATCCAAATTCCCTTAGGATGTGATAAATATAAGATTTCTGTTCTAGTCTTCCATAAACATTATTGTTCTTATTTAGCAATAGATCAAATTAGAAAAATATCTTTAAAATAAAAATACATTGAAGACATAAATGTTCTCTATTTACAACAAATAGTTGACTATTTAGAGATATTTGTTACCTCTAAATATGTAATTAATTTACCCAGTACTTTCCTTGAAGTTAAACAGCAGACTTAAATTTTTAAAAAATTTAATGCCTGTTGTGAAAAATCCCAAAACTTATTCATTGAAAGATGGATGGTTTCGTTTTCCACAGTCTTTCTCTCCTCTCCCCCCACCAATTCCATAATCCCCTAAATTTCAAACCTGAAACTCTCAGAGGATCAAATATGACAGTATGGTTAATGTATGTCAACCCAAATTAGTTTCAGTAATTTTTTAAAAATCTTATATTTTTTAGCTAATGGGAATGACAACAAGAAATTTAAAGGAGATAGACCTCCCTGTTCGCCTTCTCGTGTTCTCCATCTTCGCAAAATTCCAAGTGATGTCACCGAAGCAGAGGTCATATCTTTAGGTCTACCATTTGGCAAAGTAACTAATCTTTTGATGTTGAAAGGAAAAAGCCAGGTATGTAATGTTTAAAGATTGACCCATAGTGATTATCTCTATTAATGTTAAAGATGATTTTTATTTTTTAAACTTTTCTATATTTTCTAAATTTCATTCTATTTACATGAAGTAGTTTTTAAATTAAAATTTTTTTGTATGACAGGAAGCAACAAAAAATAATATTAACACAAGAAACAGGATTATCTCTATTCATTGACTTGTCTTTTCCTTTCTTAAAAAATACATTTTTTAAGGCTGTTTAAGTTTTCCAAAATCTATATAGAAATGTTTAGTATATTTTAGTTGTAGAATTAATATGTATCTTCTGTAATCATTCGAGAGACTGTAAGAGATTTTTTATTTCAAAAGTTAATAGTTTTCTTTTTTTTTCTTAAAATGAGTAAAGAAACTTGCTTTTGTGGTAATCATGACAAATTACAGTGCTTGTCATGTTGATATGAATAATGAAATGCTTTCTTGTTGCAACTCAGACCCCATTGGGATGCAGTTTTTTAGTTCTTTCCTAGTTTTTGGTTGTCCTGAAAATCTTTTACACTGGGCATTGCTGAAAAGAAGAGGATAACAAATCTAGGCCCTAGACATTGTGTAGTACATTGTGATAAGTCTCTGTTTCTTACACTTTTCATAGTACTAAGTTTAAGAAACACATTATAAATATGTTTATAAATAAATTGATTGATTAGTATTAGACTCACTAGAGATTGTATGATGATGTCTGATTCAGTCCCCTATCTTTAGTACACTAACATCCCTGTTTAACTCAGATGAAGTTATTAAGATCTATAGAAGTTAAATAACGTTTCAGCCCTTGTTGTGTGTACAAATTTATCTTACACATTTTGAAGGTAGTGTATTTGCCACTATTGAGAATGATATGGTTTGCATGGTTTGAAAAGAGTCAACATGGCCACGTCTAATGGTTGTGAGATGTCTAACAACCATCTATCATCTGTATTACCATGTTTCAGTAGTTAAGCCCATACATTATGTCAAATGGCTGTGAGAGGCAGCAGGCGATGTTATCATTTCCTTTGTCTCTACTATTGGTTCTGGGTTTGTGTTTATCAGTAGTGCTGATTGACTATTGTGTTAGTTGCTTACCTTTTGATCATAAATTCTGTTTGAAAATACCTTCTTAGTAATATACTTCAGCAAGAGATTCTGATATGAGTCACTAGAACCACATTTGGGTGTAATCTTTCTCATTGTATTTGGAGGTAGAGTTGAGGGCACAGTGGAATTATTTTCACCAGTCTTTCTGTGGGTAATGACTTTTTATTTTCTTCCCACCCACATTATAAAATTGATCCTTTTGACTGGATACTTTGGAAAAACATAAATAATTCTTTTACCAGACTCCATGTAGAAAAATTAGTTTTACATATGATTTTTTAGGTTGTATATACTTTCAGGAAAAACTTCGTATGACAAGAATCATATAGTATTCTAAAGATATTGTTTAGCTTTTCTTTTGTATGACTAATATTAAACATTGAGTTAGTTCTTAACATGTAGTAAGGGGTTTGTGGAAAGATACCCTCTCCCATAAATAGTATTAAAATACAGTTTACACATTTTTTGTTGAAAAGATTATTAAAAACATGATAGGAAATATGCCATGGCTAATTCATACCTTGATCATTTTTATCCTTTCTTAGAAAAATTAGAAAAAGTATATTACTGATATAGTTGGATAGAGTGGATTTAAAGTGTGTCGAGGACATTTATACCTTTTAGATAGTATAAATGACTTGAAGTCTTTTTTTTTATTAAAAATTATTGGAGTGACATTGATTAATAAAATCAAATAAGTTTCAAGTGTACAATTCAACAGCATTTCGTGTATATATTGCATTGTGTGTTCACCACCCAAAGTTAGATTTCCTTCCGTCACCATATATTTGACTCCTTTTACTCCTAACTACCTCCCCAATTCCCCCTTTCTTCTGGTACCTGGAAGTCTGTTTTGTTCCTTGAAGATAGTGGAAGTTCGTTTACTGTGAATCAGTTAATTAATGATATTTGGTCCACTGTCATCTGGCTAACATCACTACTTCATAGAATATTGTTAGTTCATTTAATTGAATCACTTGTGACATTTGATTGATTCAGTTAAGCACCTTATTTAACATTTGTCAAGTTAATATTTCTTTGCTTAGAATATTTGCCAAATAGAAATACTTGCCAAGTAAGGTATTATAAGAAAGAGTTTGATTTATAAATACTTGCTATTCCCTGTGTTCAGTAAATTTTGTTGTTAAATACATATTTGATAAATTGTAAATGTTTTATACATAATTTGAATTGGTTATTACCTGCTTGCTAACTAAATACTCTATTATAGTAAAAAAGAATTGACTTGTCTGACAAAAAATTTGTGTTGATTTAGATCAGAGATTATTTTGCATTTTAAATTTGAGATGTTCTTATAGATATTTCTAAGGACTCAGAGCAGTTAGTGTATGTTCTGTCTTCCTAACTAACCATTAAGATAGATGGCAAAACCTGCCACTTTAAACCTCTGTAAGTATCCTATCCTGTTCCTGTCACAGAAGCTACAGAAATCCTGACAGTTGGAAGAAGCCATATATAGAATAAGACATAAATACCAAGATGCTCCTTCCATTTTAGCTCGTCCTATGTTACTCTTCAAATATCTAATATTAGTGCAATGATTACAGATATCAAAAAATTATTACTTGAATTACTCCAATCAGTATTGACTTGACATAGGAAGTTCTCCCATTTCCCTACTTTGAACAGTTGACCCTCTTAACCTGAATGCTCTATTTAATTGCATTCTTAAACAGCTGTTTTATAAAAAGTTAAAGAAGAGCAAATCATTATACACCATCTTTGTTTGAAAATTTTTAGGAACTATTAAATTCCAGTAACCTGAAAGCATCTATGTACATTTATTTTTGCCTTTTAATTATTTCTAGATTTAAGAGAAACATAAATAAGAGAGGGAAAAAAACCCACATAAAATCACTTAATCAACTGGCAATTTCCCAGTCTCAAATTCTTTACTGAAACCAACTTTTCAAGTACGTTTCCAATTAGTATCAATGATTTATGTCGAAGCAAAATTCTTTTATCCCCTTGGGGGCAATATTATTTCTGTTGAGAATGTATGAGTTTAGAGCAAGCTAGAATGACAAAATAGTTCTTAGCTGTCTTTCAAAAATATGAGTTTTCACTTTACCTTCTTGTGTTTATTGCAGGCTTTCTTAGAAATGGCTTCTGAGGAAGCTGCTGTTACTATGGTGAATTATTACACTCCTGTTACTCCACACCTTCGAAGCCAGCCTATTTTTATTCAGTATTCCAATCACAGAGAACTTAAGACTGACAATCTACCTAATCAAGCTGTAAGTATTAAAGGCACATGTAAAAATAGTTATAAGAACACATGGTGTAATAACTTAAAATTGATTTTTTTTGTTTTTCAGAGAAAAAAATGTTTTTCTTCATCTTAAGATGCTTTATTAGTAAAGATTGTATATGTAAATTCTTATTGGAAGCCTTAAACATAAGAAAGTAGAGCCATTTAGAAATATGTTTGAAGTTTGAAGTTATGATGTTAAAAATGGTAGATGTTTAGTTTTACCTTGAAACTTTTTATGAGCAAAAATAAATTACATTGTTATATGTCGCATAAAATCTCAGATCTAAAAGGAACTTTAGAAGTCAATCTTTTCTTTTTACAGAATATATAACAAAGGTATTAAGAAGTTGAGTGATATTCCTATTGTGATGTTAAATAACTAAACTTAAGATGTTAATAATTTGTGTAGATACATTTATTAAACGATTTATGACTCTTCAAGATCAATGTGGAATATAGAATATCAACATTTCTTACCTTATTTTCCAGTTTTTATTTTGTTACAGTTCATGTTGAATCGGTTGTGCCTCTCCAGGTTGATTTTTAAGTAGTTAAAATAGTAATGTGAAGTTACTTAAGAGCAGAAAAAATTTATCCACAAAACAAGTACATTTTAAGAAAGAGGTTTTTTAATATGTTAAGAGCAGGTTTGGCCCCTCTACTCTTTCTCTAGGCAGAAGAACTCCAGCTCTTTGATTCTGTGTTGAAAGTTATTTATAATGCAACCTGCTGAATTTAAATTATAGTTTTTCACATTTTTAAAAACAGTGATTTACTATAAATAATCCTTGTTTTAAGAGATATTAATGTCATAGAATAAACTATATACACAAGAATAAATGAAACATTTTAAAATATAGACAGTTTAAAATGAAAAATTATCTTGTAAAGTATATATAGGATACATGCTCATGGTAAAACATTCAAACAATCCAGAAAGGTAACAAAATGAAAAAGCAGTCCAGTTACCCAAAGATAACTAATTAACTAACATTTTGCTAACATTTTTGGTGTATGTCCCTTCTCTGTTCAGATACATTGTTTATGTATATAATTTTACACCAATGGAACTATAATGTTTTGAAAGCTGTTATTTTTCACTGTAATATGTCATAGATATTGTTTCATGAGAACGACTTCTATAGGAAAGTCATAACTTACTCAGTTTCTTGATAATAGACATTGAGATTATTTGCAATTTTGTGCTTTTACAAGTACTACTGTAGCAACATTCTTATATATCAGCACAGTTGCAACATTATCTTATTAGTTTACATTTCCGGCAGTGAAATTGTTGAGACTAAGCATTTGCATATTTTATATTTTGATATATGTTTCATGATTGCTTTCTATAAAGTATATGTGCCCACTTAGAGTGCCACTGATAATGTATGGGTGAAAAATTATATCTTGTTGTTTACTTATTTTTATTTGATAACTTATAAAATGTGTAGAGTGATTTCTATTAATGCGGTTTTTCCCTACTTTTTAAATTGTGGTAAAATATAGATAACATAAAATTTACTATTTTAACCATTTTTAAGTGTACAGTTTAGTGGCATTAAGTACATTGACATTGTGCAGCCCATCACCACCATCCATCTCCAGAACTTTCTCATCTTCCCAAACTGAAACTGTACCCAGTAAACACCAACTCCCCAATTCCCTCTCTCACCAGCCCCTGGCAACTGCCATTCTACTTTCTATCTCTTAGGAGTTTTGTCTGCTAATGCAGATTTTAAAATATTTTCATACAATAGTCAGATCTCTTAAGATTGTATTATAGTTTCTGGTTTCAATACCATACTCATAAAGATGTAGCTTAGCAAGATTAAAAAAATTTTTTTTTTTAACCTGTGTTCTCCTACTTTTGTTTTAGTTGTTCTTATTATAATGTGTAAATCTTTGTTTCATTAGGAATATTTTTGGGGGTGGGGAGTAAGGGTAGGGATTTGATCTTTTACTCTCAAAGACCAGTTTCCCCTTTGTTATATTTTGCGTGACCCATTTAATAACCACTCATGTGAAACATGTCCTCTGTCATGTTCTAGTTTTCCATACATATGCTATGCTTACTTACAGCATGCATATGTACACTTGTTAGACATGCCTACATGTTTTGTTTGCATGGCCCCGATCTACCCTTATGTGTGAGCTGCTCACATGGTATGCACTCCATGTCTAATTTTGAACTACCTTTTGCATTCCATTCTGTTCCATTCCTGTTTCAATATCCCTATGGCTTAATATAGTATAAGGCACAGCCCCATTCTTTACTCTCTTTTTTCTGAAATTAACTGGTTAATATATTTTGTTTATTTCTTTAAATATAATTCTTTTGATAACTTCTGTCCCCAAAAAGCACAATGGAGTTTTACAGATTAATTTTGAAGATAATTAAAATATTTATATTGCTCTCTGGTTCCTTTGAGGAGGAAGTTGTATTTCATTTCCTGTCTTTCTGTAGAGCTTTTAATTTTCCTTTATGTAAGTCATGCAGTTTTCTTATTAGTGTGATTCTTAAATATGTTAGCATAAGTCTCAAGGAAAAAAATAAACAATTTAATGAAACTCTTAAAGACTGGATTATTCTAAAGAGAAACAGTGAGAAATCCCAGTTGCTTAGCAACCAAAACCAGCCCAAATGACCTAGTTTATTCTTCGATAGCCTTGATTTCTTCCCAGTATCCTTTTTATTTTGTTACTTTTGTGCATTGATGTTTCATAAAATTAATAATGTTTCTTTTATTCAAAGTTGTACACCAAAACTGAATTCAAAATTGAAGATACCTGTTTGCATATATAAAATGTACTTGGTGTCTTTTATTCTGACAGCTTTGGGAATCTGATAAATTACTATTTCATTCTCTTTTGTTCTCTCAATAGCAAGATGTCCTAAAACATGTACATAACTTCTTTTCTAGCTTATGGGCATACTTGCCAGAGGGTTAGGTTAATATAAAATATTTTTGTCCCTTGACCTAAACTAAAATTATAGTTTAAAAATTTAGATTATATTTTTAGTTGCAACATTTGAGAAATGGTTACGTTAATAGTAGTCATTATTTTGTAGAGAATTTTTCTTGACTGCAAGTAGAAGTTTACAAATCTGTAAAGAGATGACCATGGAAGCATTTTTTCTAAAATAATTTCTCTAAAAAGTCATCAAACTGAACCCTTCAGATCTGTGCATTTTATTGTGTATTCATTTCCTTATCAGTTTTAGAAATGTCTTAACATTTTCCAGGCATGTTTAAATTTTATATGAAGTATATTTCCCATTCCTATCTCAGTAAAATATTTGTTGTTTTTTTTTATCACACTACCGCTGTTTCTTTTATTAATAGTTAGTGTAACCATTCCAGAGAGTTTGTTAGTGAAACATTTAAAAATTTTCTCCCATAATAGGAATTCTTTGTCATAATTTTTAGCATCAGGTTTACAGGAAATACGTCTTCTGAGTATTTGAAATATTTCTTCATATTAAGAAGACATTTCTCAGCCCCCCCCGCCAACTCTTCCGTTGTTCTCAGTGAAGAGTATGCCTCAATTTCATTGTTTTAATTAAATGTTTTTGCCTAATTAAACATTGTAACTATGGAGTTACTTAAAAAAATAAAGCTATCCTTTTTTTTCAAGTGTTATTTTCCTCAGATTTTTGTTGTCAAAAGAATTACTTGCATGCCTGCTACTCAGATACCTTTGTACTCAGTACTGTATGAAATATTAGGAGTATATTGAAAACTCTAGAATCATCAGGACAATGTATACCATGGCGTCTCATTTTTCTCCACTGTGGTATCTCTTATGCCAAAGAGGAAGGAATGAAGAGGAGCAACAACAATAAATAACAGTAATATTAGCAGCAGCAGGCATATCTGTAGACTTACTTAATATGAAGGATTGATAAAATTATTGGAGGGATGATGAAGTAAAGTCAGTGAGGTTACATTTACTTTCAGTTGTGTGGACTTAATTTTGATTAGATTTAATCACCCCCTATTTAAGAAGAAAAGGAACCATTTCACTTAGAACCTCACTATGATGTCTTTTCCTAAGCATTTTAGAGCTTTGATGTCCAGTATGGTAGCTGCTAGCTACATATGGCTAAATTTAAATAAATTAAAAAATAAAAAGTTCAGTTCCTCAGTTGCACTAGGGACATTTCAAGTGCTCACTAGCCACAAGTACTAGTGTCTATCGTATTGGACAGTGTAGATAGCAGATATTTCCATCATCACAGGAAATTCAGTTAGCACTGTTTTTTATCTCCCATGTCTCTGTTTACCTTTGTGTGAGTGTGCGTGTGCGTGTGTGTGTGTGTGTATGTGCGCACGCATGTGATACAGTTATAACTACTTAACTCCTGTCAGTTCTGGGTCTTTTTTGATTGATTGACACACACACACCCCACCCTCACCTCATTATAGGCTCAAAGTGGTGGATGTCTGAATAAGTTTTCAAACTTGAAAAAAGTAAAACTCTTTTTTTCAATAATAGCTTACTAGGGAGCCCAGTGTAAATAGATGAGGAAAACTGCCATATTTGAAGTGGGATTGTGGTGTTCAGTGTTCCATATATTTGACTAAAAGCATAGTTTTGAAAACCAATGATATAAAATATTCAAATTATTCATATATTCTCAAAGATGATGTTTTGGAAACAATATTGGCAATTGTGCATTACTTGATACATAAAAATCTGATTATGGCAAAAAAATTGCTGTTAAAATGTATAAATAAGAGAGATGGATGAAAAAGGTGAAGGGGAATCTAGTCAATAATATTGTGTTAAGTTTATACCGTGACAGATGATTACTAGACTTAGTGGGGTGATCACATTGTAAGATACAAAAATGTCGAATCACTGTATTGTACATCTGAAACCTATAACTAATATAATATTGTGTACCAACTTGTATACTTAAATAAATAAATAAAATCAGAAAATCCTGTGGGGAAAAAGGATTCTACAGTCATATGCCACTTTAACAACATGGATACTTTCTGAGAAATGCATCGTTAGGTAATTTCGTTACTGTGTGCATATCATAAGGTGCACTTACACAAACCTAGCTGGTATAGCCTGCCACACAACTAGGCTATAGCCTATTGCTCCTAGGCTACAAGCCTGTACAGCATGTTACTATATTGAATACTGTAGGAAATTATGACACAATGGTAAACATTTAGGTATCTAAACATAGAAAAGGTACAGTAAAAATACTGTATAAAAGATAAAAAATGGCACACCTGTGTAGGGCCCTTATAAATGGAGCTTGCAGGACTGGAAGTTGCTCTGGGTGAGTCAGTCAGTGCGTGGTGAGTGATTGTGAAGGACATTACACTGCTGCAGACTTTATAAACACTGTACACTTAGGCTCTACTAAATTTATAAACGAACATGAGATTAAATCAAGCACAAGAGAAAATGATGCAGTCAAGAGATGCAGTAAACACGAGGTATATGAGGCTACTGCTGGTATAACATGGCATACTATTTTACAGCAAACTTTTTTTAATAAGTAGAGTACACTAAAATCACAATAAAAATATAGTAAATAAAGAACAGTTGTTATCATTATCAAATATTATGTACTGTACATAATTGCATGTGCTGTACTTTTATACAACTGGCAACCCAGTAGGTTTGTTTACACCAGCATCACCACAAATATGTGAGTACACGTGCTACAACATTATGTTTCAGATGTCACTAGGTGATAGGAATTTTTTTTAGCTCAATTATAACGTTATGTGACCATCATCATGTGTGATTCTTTACTGACCTAAGCATTGTTATGCAGTGCATGATTGTATATAAGAATAAAAGTGGAAGTTATTCAACTATTAAATAGCATACAGAAAGTAAAAAGACTACCAGTTTTCAGAAAGATACTTATTTTAATGTTATTTATCATAGTAAAATGTTGGAAAACTACTTACCTCACATTAGAGTGATGGTATAGTAAATAGTAAAGTAAAAATTAAAATCATGAAAACAAACAAAAGAAATTAATTTAAAACAACAATCAAAGTACTGTGAGCTTCAAAATTGCACGTGAAGACAATATGTGAAAATGAAAGTCGTTACATTAAAGTGATTTTTTTATTTTGTGGCACAAACATTTTACTAATTAATCACCATTCTTAAGCAGCGATACATATTCAACAAAACATTGGCGAGAACTTGCATTTAATTTCAGTAATCATTAACTATGCTTTTTCCCCTTCAATTTTCTCCTTTACCTACTTCATTTTATAAATTTTTAAATCACAAAATTAGAAAAGAGCTGTAGACACAATACAAAAAAAATCTGGTTTATTTGGGGATAAATTCCTAATCTGGTCTGTCTTTATTGTCTTAATACCTTCAGTGTGCATTTCCTTCAAACAGGGACATTGTCCTATACAACCAAAACATAGCATTCAAAATCAGGAAATTAACATTGATACATTACTTCCCTCCAATCCTCAGTCCACATTCAAGTTTTGCAATTGTCCCATTAATGTTTGTTACAGCAAAACACATTATTTTGAATCACATGTTCTGTTTAGAAATTATGTCTTCTTAGTCTCTTTTCATCTGAAGCAGTGACTCAGTTTTTCTTTGGCTGTCATGACCTTGACACTTTTGAAAATTACAGGCAATTTATCTTGTAGGATGTCCCTCAGTTTGAGTTTGTTTGATGTTTCCTTGTGGTTAGATTCAGTGTATATATATGACAAGAACATTATAGAAGTTACGTTCTTTTTTTTCTCATTGCATCATCATTTTGATTTTCAAATTGTCATATATGGCCAGTGGGAGCCTCTTCAGGTTGTTTTTTATGTCCCTTTGGTATCTTCCTATCATTATTTGAACAACTTCTTTATATTCTGGTAAAACAACAACAATAACAAAAACCCATAAAAACAAAAAGTTTTACACTCATCTTGTACTTTCTTTGCTCCAGATCTGGAACTAGATATTTTTAGCACTCTGGTTCCTTTCAGTGGTTCATGATATTTAGAAACATATCTGCCATCCCATGCCAGGCTGTCCCTCTGAATTATCTCCTTAGCCCATTCGGGCCCTCATAAACTTGCTCACCATGTTCAGACTGTCCTCACTACGTTGACTGTCTACCCCTGATTTTCACTGGGCTCTGACACTCCTGGCCAGGTTATTCTCCTCTGGATGACTTTCTTACCCTTCTCATGCTCCTTAGGTTCTGCTCTCCAGCAGTGAGCAACCCCTACTTCTAGATACTTTCCTTACCTTGTTTGGGTTCAGGTTCCCCTTGCCAGGCAGCCCTACCAATCTTCCCTTGCCAAGCATCCCACATGGGTGTTCTCATTTCATTGCTCAGGCTCTGATGCTCCATGCCAGGATGCCTTCCTATAAGAGTGCCCTCCTTACTCCACTCTGAACCACCACAGCTCCTCCCCTTCTCTATATTTACATCTATCACATATCACCCAGGGCTTTAGTACTCAGTTCTGAGAGGGAGAAAAAGAAGAGGGGTCGCAAATGGCTTTTAAGTGGTCTTTAACATTACTTTCACATTGTTTTTTCCTATTGTATTTTAAATTATGAATAAAAATCACATCCAAATTTTCATCTCTTTTTTTGCCATGTATTTTTTTCATTTCTTGAGGCAAATTTAAGCAACTTTCTTAAATATCGTGTAATTGTGATAAGAAAGCAGGTCTTCTGACTCTTGACTGATTATAAATTTAGGATATGTGCATCCAGAGAGAGCAAATATATATATTTTTATTTACTATATTTCTTCATATCACTTTACATTAACTAATTTTTAGGATTCATATAATGCTCTATGTAACCAAAAGTTCTCATTTTGAATTATTGTTTAGAGAGCCCAAGCTGCACTGCAGGCTGTCAGTGCTGTCCAGTCGGGAAGTCTGGCCCTTCCCGGAGCTCCTACCAATGAAGGCACAGTCCTACCTGGGCAGAGCCCTGTGCTCCGAATAATCATTGAAAACCTTTTTTACCCTGTTACTCTGGAAGTTCTTCATCAGGTAAGGAGGAACACTCGAAGGAAAGCAGAGTCAAGTGTGACCTTTGTAACTTCAGATGTTTTATATCTTTAGTTTTGTAGGTTGTTGATTTTCGTTGATAGATTTGTTTAAATTTTTTTTAAAAATCTTCATCCTGTTTGAGGCAAGAAGTAGTATCAATTAGAGATAATACTTGACAGTCTTCTTATTCTAATGTAAATACTTGATTTTAAAAGGTGTGTAAGACATTCTTTCTTTTATACTAAGCATGAAAATGAATAAAGTATAGACTCCTGTGAAAAGCACTGGTAGTAGTTATTCTCGAGGAAGTAACATCAATATAGAAGACAACTAATATATTGACTCCTTTTTACATTTGAGTACGTTTATTTTAAAAACTCTGAAAAGAAGGTATACAATAACTTTACATGTAACATAGTTGTATCATGTTAAATACTGACTGCTGCCCAGCATGGCTTTCACAGACTACTGTCTTAATAAAAGGCATCTGACCAAATCATGACCTACTGTGAATATACAGAATTTAAGGACTGGAAGGTCACCTAGTTGTGTAACTTTATAGTGAATAAAACTGAAACTCAGATAATTGATGCATTGACTATTGGAGAGAGTAATTGAAGAGCTAATTAGAGCTCAAACCTCCTAATGTGAAGTCCAGTGTTTTGTTTTGTATGGTTGTTATATTTTTAACTAATACTCCACATATTGCATACCTTCAAAATGTAACATAACGGTTATTTAGTAATCTGTATACATAAACATTTGACATCTAGCTCAAAAACTCAGTTTTTGTTCCCTTTAGCTACATATTGATTCCATTTCATTATACTTGTCAGTATATATATTAAAATATTAAAACACTAAAACATATTATTTTCTCATTTTCATGTTTATATTTAAATATGTATTGCCAGCAAAAATACCAGGCCAATCCAGAATTATTTAACTGTTTTCCTAACCTTTGTATCTGTACTACTAAGTGAGTTTAGTCAGGGTCATGTTGGTCCTATCCTGTTGTCTCCCTAGGAGCAGTAACAAACTTTCTTTCTCTCCCAAAAGATCATGGAGTCCTTTGGGTGAAATGTAATTCTGAGAATCCTCAGTAGTAACCATCAGGGTAGGACTCTCAGCTTTTCAGTTACAGTGCTCCCTGGTTTAATGCTCCTTCTCATTGCTGTCAGAATCAAACCAGACTCCTTACCAAGGCTCTTAAGGCCCACAGGTGCAGACTTCTCTCCATTCCTTTAACCTCATTTTCTAACACTCTGCTTATTTAGTACCCTAACTTTTGTGGCCCTTTGACCCTCTCTTCCCTCCAGCTTATTCCTGTCTTAGTCCATTTCTGTCTTCTATTTCTTAAGCTTAGAATACTCTTCACGGATAGTCACTTAGCTGAATTATACGTTATTCTGTTTTTTAGCTTATCATTCACCTCCTCAAAGGGTCTTTCTCTCTAATTACGTTAATTAAGCCCTCTCCTTCTGGCATGCTATCCCATTTGCCAACTAAAGTTTAGTATATCATAGAGATTAAGGATATAGGATTTGGAGCTGGTTTGAATCTTGGGTTTACCACTTACTTCCTCTGTAACCCTGGGCAAGTAACTTACCCCATCTCTGTCTTTCACATATTTATATAATGGGGCTGAATGAAGATGGTCTCTATTTTATACCTTCATTGTGAGGATTCATTATTTAATGTATTTAAAGTGCCTAGAACAGTGCCTAGTTAAGTGTTCAGAAAATTTTAACTGTAATTATCAGATGCTAGTAAATTGCACTGTAAGAAACTGATCCTTGCTTTTGTAGTCTTGTGGGCAAAATATAATTTCATAAGTAATAGCATAAAATGCAGTGAATACTGAGATGAGGAAATACATGCAAGTGTGGAGTTGCTTGCACTCTTAATTAGAGGATTATTTTACACTCTTAGTTGAAGATTTGGCATTAGCTAAACTGCTCTCTAACATCTATAGGAGCCAATGTTTTTTCTTTAGCTCATTGTAAGAGGATTGAGAGTCACTGAGATGGGAATGGTGCTATTACAAATAAGGGAAGTTAGGGAGGTGTTTCCAATGTGATGACATTTGAGCAGAAGCTTGAAGGATGTTAAAGTGTAAGTTATGTATGTTTGTAGCATCATAATGATCCAATCAGAAAGAACAGCAAGTATAAGGTCTTTAAAATAGAAGTGTGCTTAATGTGTTCACATATCAGAAATAAGGCTATGTATGTCATTGGAGTATAAAAAGTAGGAAAGCCATAAATGATAGGGTCAGAGTAGGGGTTAGGAGCCAGATGACGTAAAGCTTTTATAATCTTTACACTGAGTAAGATGGGGAAGCCATTGGAGGATTTTGAGAAGAGTGAGATGATAGATTTATGTTTTAACAGAATTACTCTTGTTGCTATGTTAAGAATAATCTGTGGGCATAAGTAAAGACTTCTGTCATAGTCTGTATGAGATATCGTTGTGACATGGGTGAGGACGTGGGCACTGGAAGTGGTGATTATGGATATATTTGGAAGGATTTGCTGATAAGTTGAATAGATGTGGGTTTTGAAGAGAAGAAGAGTAACCAAGAGTGTCTTTCGGATTTTGATTGTGAACCTCTGGTAAAATAGAACTATCTTACACTAAAATAGTAAAAACTGGGGGGAAAGAAAGATTTGAATCAGCAGTGTGTTTTGGACACATGTTAAGTTTGATATACCTATTAGACATCCAAGTAGGAAATACTGAATAGACATTTAGGAAATAAGTCTAAATTTGGCATGGAAATTCTGGGCTGGAGATTTGGTAATCATCAGCATATGGGTGGCAATTTAAAGCCATCAGATTGGATAGCATCACCTAGAGATATTTGTAGAGAAAGAAGGCATTCTTTGACTGATCATTATGTGAACTCAGCCTTTCATACTAAAATATTTCTTTGTGCACTGAAGGAGTAGTTCAAAGCAGTATTATGTAATCCATTACTTGCAAGTATTGTTGTACATGGGGGTATTTTATGAATGTCCAGTAGATGAATCTTTTCAGGACAAAGGACTGATCTTTTTGAATTGCAGAATAAAGATAAATAACTTGTTAAGATCAATTATTATAGTATTAAATAAAAGAATCAATACTAGTAATATAAAATTCTGATTCTTAAGTCTTACTGTTTAGTTGGCTACAAAAACTATTATAAATAAGTTGTGCCCAATGTGCTTGATATTTTTAAAAGTTGAAATATGAATATGTTTTTTTACAAGTGACTACTACTGAATTTTCAGTTTCTGTCAAGTTCTACTTTTATAAAAATCTCCCTTAAGATTAATTTTATCAGAATTTCATGTGTTTTGTCTGGTAAAATTAAAGTTTGAAAAGATTATAATGCATAGGAGACATCAAGAGTTGAGTCTGTGTCTTTATGTTTATGACAGCAAAAGACTTACATAGGGATATAGAGTCAAAGACCTTATAATCAGTAGAAATAAATTTGTATATATTAAAAATTCCTGAATGTTAATCTTTTGAGACCAAATCAGTTTAAAATTTAGCATTCTGATAATTATGAAAAAAATGTTAAAAATCACACTTTAGGCATTTCTGGATTCCTTGATGTTGGTGTTCATTATAGTTTATTCAAAAGTTTCAGATTGATTTTTATAGCTACTTCCAGAAAACTCTAGACAGCTGTCCCTGGTTAGCCAGTTCAGTCAGTTTACATTGTCTTAGCACTTTGAGATAAAGGTTACACAGCCAAACACAGCTGTCAGTAAGGATGTCCACCAGGTTGTTGTTCAAGTTAAATCAGAGAAAAAATCTAAACATTAACAAAATATGAAGGTTAAGTGGAAATTAACTAGGTTCTGTAGCATAATTTGGTATAAAATTATCCTAAATTTTAGAGCAAATTATGTGTTCTCATTTCATTAGATATTTTATATCAAGAATATTTAATCATTTTTAAAAATCGCATGTTACCATAATTCTTTAATTATGTCTCAGTATAATTCTTAATTAATAAAAATAATTTACTCTGTACCCCTACTCAAGAAGTAGAAATTATTAAGACAAGGCATATAATTTCAAGGAACTTTTTAATTAAAGGGGACAGATATGTAAAATGTATAGTACAGTATAAGTAAAACAACAAGATAAATATTTATATGAGGCGAAGAAAGGGATAATATTTGGGAAAGAGAACTAACTATTGAGATTTGGGGAAAGCTGAGAAATTTTTGGTGATATTAACTCCCATCCCTAAACTGAGTTTTGAAAAAGATAAATGAAAATTTACTAAGTTTTAGGCACAGAGTTCCAGGTAAAGGGAAAAGCCACATGTATAGGGATAGAAGTCTGAAACCACCTGTTTTTGGAGAACTACAGACAACTGCATATTGTTGATGAAAATAGTGTGATATAAAAAGTGTCAGAAGGTGAGATTGAAGAGGTACACCAAGGTGAGACTGTATATGTCATACTAAAGAGCTTGAATTTTAGCAAGTTAATGGGGAGGAAGCGAGGAATTTTAAATAAGGAAAAATATGATCTGACTTGTACTTTAGAACATTATCTGTGAAGGAGGGAGATTTGGCAGTTATTATATGTTCTTTTATATGTTTTTTTAAAAAGTCAATTGCTACTCATTTATCGAGTGAAAAAAAGCACTCAGTTGTATAATATATGTTGATTTGTGTGTGTTTATGCAACACCACAGTATCACCGAGAATGAAAGTTAAGAAAATTTAAGACCTTTTCTCAAGAATGATTACACCTATATCTTAAAGATAGATATAACATAAATTTCAAATTCTTTGATAGCTGAGAAGGTAAATTTGTTATTCTTTAATGAATTTTTAAGAATATTATCTGGGACAAAAGGGTATAACTGAGAAAAATACTGGCGACAGGACCAATTTTCATTAAAAGAACAAAACAGAAAGTTTCCTAATGTTGTTCGGTTCAAAACACAGTTAAATGAGGAATTAGGGTCCCAAAGTTCTAAACCCTGACATGACCATAATGAAATTAACTACAGTTTTTAAAAAGTTTCTAATTCAATAAAGAATTCTCAGGCTGTCAATTTTAAGGAATGGGATTTTTCTACTGAGCTCTTCTAAGACAAATTGGTTCTACAAATCTTGCAGAATGATATTGTTTCCTATAAGAAATGTTTGGCTCTAATTATGTGTTAAAGAATATCGTGTCAGAAATGAGTATTTGGACTTTAGGATACTTTAATTTTTGGGAGTAGTAAAATATACATAAATGAATCTTACCATTTTAACTATTTTAAGTGTACAATTTAGTAGCATTAAGTACATTTACATTGTTTTGTAACCACCAAATATCATGTATCTCTAGACATTTTTTCATCTTCCCAAACTATAACTCCTGTACCCATTAAACAGTAACTTCTCATTCTCTTCTCTCAGCCGCTAGCAACCGTCATCTACTGTCTCCCTGAATTTGACTACTACTCTAGGTTCCTCATACAAGTAGAATCATGTATCATTTGTCTTTTTGTGACTTGTTTATTTCATTTAACATAATCTCTTCAAAGTACATCCACGATATAGCATGCGCCAGAATTTTCTTTCTTTTGTATATGTACACCACATTTTGTTCATCCATTCATCTTTGGATAGACACTTGGGTTTTTTGACTATTTTAAATAATGCTGCTATAAACATGGGGTACAAATATCTCTTTGAGTCCTTGCTTTTAATTCTTGTAGGTATATACTCAGAAGTGGAATTGTTGGATCATATGCTAATTTTATTTTTCATAGCAGCTGCAACATTTTACATTCCTACTAGTAGTGCACAAGGGCTCCATTTTCTCCACATAATCCCCAACACTTGATATTTTCTGTTTTTCGTTTGTTTGTTTTGATAATAAGCTATCCTAATGGGTTTGAAGTGATATTTTGTAGTTTTTATTTGCACTTAATGATTAATGATGTTAAGCATCTTTGCATATTCTTATTGGCTATTATCTGTTTTTTTGGAGAAAAGTCTATTCAAGTTTTTGCTCATTTTTAAATTGGGTTTTTGGTATCATTGAGTTATATGAGTTCTTTATATATTCAGAATATTAATCTCTTATCAGATATGTGATTTGCAAATATTGTTTCCCATTTTGTAGGTTGCCTTTTCACTGTTGGTAGTGTTTTTTGATAAACAAAAGTTCTTAATTTTAATATAGTCAAATTTACTTGTTTTTTTCTTTTGTTGCCTATGCTTTAGGATAGTCATTCTTGATCATTCTTTCTGGTTATTAAAAAGCAGGATCATTTGCCTATTAAGGACTTTCAGACATAATATTTGATAATAGTATTCTTACCAGCATAGGGAATACTTATATTTTTATTCTTAGAAGCAGAAGGACAGAGAGCCAGAGGAGACAAATAACAATTAGGGAGATTGTTTTATAAACTATATAAATGTCTAACCAATGTACTGTATACTTGAAATTAATAAAATTTAATACACACACACACACACACACACACACACATATTAATGGCAAAAAAAAAAAAAAGATCCAAATTTAAAATGAGATGTCAGAGGAAAACAAAATGCATTGGTTCGTATATACAATGGAATATTACTCAGCCATTGAAAATGAAAATCAGCCATTTACAATGACACAGATGGACCTAGAGGTGATTATGCTGAGTGAAATAAGTCAGAGAAAGATAAATACCATATGATTTCACTTACATGTGGAATCTAAAGAACAAAAAGAATAAACTGATCAAAAACTGACTCACAACTATAGAGGACAGTTTGGTGATAAACAGAGGATATGGGAGGTTGGGAAGCTGAGAGAATGGGGGGAAGGGTTAAAGATGTATAAATTAGTAATTGATAGATAGTTATAGGGATGGGGAGCATGGCATAGGGAATGCAGTTAGCATTAATATATTGACTAGTTAGAAAACCAGAGGAGAGAAAGAGCAATTATGTGGATCATTTACTATACTATATAAATGTCTAACCAATGTACTGTATACTTGAAATTAATAAAATTTAATACACACACACACACACACACACACATATTAATGGCAAAAAAAAAAAAAAGATCCAAATTTAAAATGAGATGTCAGAGGAAAACAAAATGCATTTTACTAACCCTAGCCGCGAACCTTGTGGTGAAGTAGAAGTATTTATTAAGAGTATTGGTAACCAAGAATCTGTCAAGAAACCTTCCTGGCACTCTGTTTATTCCCCTCCACCAAAGACACTTCAGAGAGGCCTTCCTTTACCACTGTTGCACCTTCTAAACTTGCATTCCAGTTTACTCTTACCTCTTTTCCTTTTCCTTTTTTTTTTTTAAATTCACAACACTTTTTTACAAGAAAGCATAGTTGTTTTTTTGTTTGTTTTTTGCTTTTTTCTTTTTTTTGCTTTTTTTAATTGTCTTTCTTCAGAAGGGCAAAGGCTCTTGTCTCTGTTCACTGCTGACTTCCCAGTGCTTAGAACAGTGCTCTGTGAATATTTGATGAATGAATAGAGAAATCTCTGTTAAACATTTTGTAGTTTCTCTGTCTATAAAATTTCAAGAAGTAGATGCTGATTCTCAGGATGAAATAGTCGATTCATATGACTCTTCCACTTCCATTCATATACTTTATAACCCCATTATCTTACAACATTAAGTAATCCTATTATAGCCTCCTGTTTTAGTATTATGCCATTTATGACATGTTATAAAAAAAGTTTAATATTTGAGTGCCTACTGGGTTAGGCACTGCTTTAAGACATGCATGGGTATTGAAACTTTAACATCTTAGGCTTGATTTAAGTCATTTTAGAACCAATAGTTTTTATAGAGGAAATTATTTTCATTCGAAAATGGGGATCATGAATCAAGTTGTATTTACAAAGGTATGTTAGCTTAATTTTTTCCTTAGATTTAACCTAATGTAAACTTTTTTTCAGATATTTTCTAAATTTGGCACAGTCTTGAAAATTATCACCTTTACAAAGAATAATCAGTTTCAAGCCTTGCTTCAGTATGCTGACCCATTGAATGCACAATATGCCAAAATGGTAATTATCTTTTTTCATTTTTTAATTGTTAATCAGTCACTTCAGTGATACCGAAGGAAGCCATTATGTCTTCTCCCTTGCTCCAGTTTACCATGTTTTTTTAATTGTACTAAATATACATATTATAAATTTACCATTTTTAAATATATTTCATATGCTCTTTTTTATAATAAGCCCAAAATTCTTTCTTCACATGAAATAGTTTCAAATCATCTGTTATTTCTCAGATCTCTGGGACTCATTTTTGTTTGTCATATTTAATGTCTGGAATTGAGCACAGTATTGCTGATATAATCTGACTACTAAAGTAGAATTGTCTTTGCCCTTGTGCCTTTATTTACTTCTATTAAATAAGCCACAGATTGATTTTACTGTTTTTACAATCATACTCACTGTTAAATCTTATTGAGTTCTGAATTGGTGAAGACATTAAATTTTAGGAAATATGCTGCTGTCAATTTATAGTCTTTTTTTTTTTAAGTATATGAGTGCTTGACTTTTGACAAGATATAAAACCTCACATTAAGTTTGGTTATATTCTAGTTTGGTTGTATTCGACCCATTTCCTATTGAGATCTCTCCCTAACCCAAATTCTGTCTTGTGTCGGTATTTGAATTATTTCTAATTTTCTTTAAAGATAGGGACTAAGGTTTGTAGTACTTTTGTGTACCACATAGTGTCTGGCTGCTGCGTAGGACTGTAGCCTTTATATATGCTGCACCCTCTACCTGCGTGTATTATTTTGTACCTTTATGATGGCATACTGATCAATAACCATTATAAATTAGGGGTTTTTGTGTATTTGTATATTTTTTGTTTTATTTTTATATGTCGTGGTTTTTGGTATCTGTTTTTATAAATGTGAGCATTTGCGGAAGTTATAAGTGGCTATGAATATCCTTTCGGTAAATTTTTTTTATTGTGAAGATCATTTGTCTTTTATGAGAACTGACTCCATATTTCCCTCAGCTTATTATTCAGAGTATTAAAAATATAAATTTACAAGAGAAAAAAGTGGTAGATAATATTTCATATATTGTTGTTCTGACAAGTACCATTTTCAAAGGCTTTATTTCATCTTAACTTATATAAACTATACTAAAAAGAATTAAGATGAAATGTAAAATTAAAATATCTTCAAACATTTTCTGTGGACAAAACAAAATAATAGTACAATATACAGGAATGTATAATAGTTTTCCAAGCTTTTACTTTTCTCCTCTTTGCTTCGATCTTACCAGAGACAAGATAGGGATGATTATTCTTCTTTTCAGATGAAAAAACTGAGAGTTAGAAATTTTCTTTTTCTCTCTCAGGCGCACATAGTAACAGAGTTAAAATTAAATAAAGGTCTTTGGCTTTTATTCTAGTGCTCTCTGCTTTATACCTGTGTCAAAGTAGAGGCTACTTGATTTGTCAGTGTTGTTGTCTTGC
Source organism: Pteropus alecto (assembly GCF_000325575.1). Lineage (NCBI taxonomy): Eukaryota > Metazoa > Chordata > Mammalia > Chiroptera > Pteropodidae > Pteropus > Pteropus alecto. The sequence goes on along the minus strand of NW_006431915.1, from coordinate 6,346,675 downwards.
AAAACATCAGTCCCTTTCTTACATGCTTTAGGCTCTGGATGGCCAGAATATCTATAATGCATGCTGCACTCTGCGTATTGACTTCTCCAAGCTCACCAGCCTTAATGTGAAATATAATAATGACAAAAGCAGAGACTTCACTCGCTTAGACCTTCCTACTGGTGATGGCCATCCATCCCTTGAACCCCCTATGGCTGCTGCTTTTGGTGAGTAGTTCTGTTTTGGGTCACAAAGCAAGTTTTCTGAAGCTGTAAATTTCATTTATTAATCCATGTTATATCAGTTAGCCTTTTTCTTCTTAGAATCTCAGGATTTCTAAAGGGAAGCAGGAATCATCGAACAAACTCTGTCTATTAATTAAATCTTAGTAGATTCTATTAGTTGGCAAAACAAATATCTTAAAAGTTACAAATTTATTTTCTAACATTAATATTACTCATTCTTTAAGCCATACAACCATTTGCTTCAAATCGATAGTATTTCACATATTAACATTGGTTTAAATATGTAGGTTTATAGCCAACAGAATATTGGCGTAAGTGCTCTTGAGAGAAATACTTTTCCATTTTTAAATAGTGATATTTAAAACAAGGGCCTAAATTGGTATGTTCTTCATTTATTCAAAGAAGATGATTTGTTTTATTTTGTTTTGTTTTTTTAAACATCAGAATGTCCATCTTTACCTTAATTTTGTGAGAAGTTGCATTTTTGCATTAATAAAAATGCGGTCTTCTGAACTGTCTTTGCAAATATTGCTTTGAAGAGCTTTTTATTTAAAACTAGTTCTCAATATAGTTATACTTTTTGAATAAACGTTTATGTAAAGGAAAAAGCAGTGGATGGCCCAATTGAATATATCATTAGGTTAATGTATGCTACTTTTTGGTTTTACAGCTCTCAAAAGTGTGGTTTGTATTTAAAGTATTAAATTTTATTACCTTTCATGATTCCTTTTTCTTTCCCAAATGATACCTTAAAGTGGCATTTAGTCCATCTTCATTTTATGGGTAAGAAGAAAGAATCCTTAGTTAATGGTTGTCTAGAATTTTCTAGAAAATAGTTCGTAACTTTATTTTAAAGTAACAGCTTGTTATTTATAACTGAAAAAGTCAAGTTCAGTTAAAATTGTTAAAGTTTCTGTTTTGGTCTTACCAAATTTTTGTTTCTTATATTTGTTACCAGCCCCTACTTATGTGTCCTGATTTTGCAGAGCCAAAGGTCTTTGTAAATACTGTTTCTATAACACGTGATAGAAATTGAGACTGTCGTTCACATTTGCCAAAACTTGGCTGTCAAATGCAGAACTGCACTTATTCTAGTAATTGAATACTGTTGATAAAATCGATATTCTGCATAGTGGGAGGACATATTAAAAATACAATTAAGAATTTTGGTTTCTGAATATAAAATATCAAAATGTTAACATCCTTTTTCATTGTATTAATAAAGCCTTAGTCATTGCAAAGTAATGTGTACATCCTAAGTCATTTCATCAGAGAACAAAACATTTTTGTGTATTGTGTGAAAGTTTACTCTGCCTCTCACTAATATTTGACAGTTTACTATTCTCTCTTTTTTTCTCTTGGCTCTGGGACACCATACTCTCCTAACTTTTTTTCCTACTTGATTGGTTGGTTCTTTCTCTCTTTTAAAGTTTTCCATTTAAAGTTCTCAGAGTTAAGTTTAAGCATTCTGTCTCTGTTTTTAGTGATATATATATTATACTTACAGAAAAGCTTGTAAAACATGTAAATATATTTTTAATACCCATGTAATTACCACCTAGGTTAAGAAATAAAATACTTACACATACTGAAGAAGCACTGTTTGTACCCCTCTCATTGATTGTGCTCCTGTTCTCCCAATGATAACCGTAGTCTCAAATTCAATGATAATCATTCTTTCACTTTTCAGCTTTTTCTTTCGTTATTTTTTTACCATTCATGCAGCCATAAGTGCTAATTTAAAATTTTTTCCTCCTATATTTAGAACTTTATGTAAATGGAATCATGCTGTTTATTTTCTTTTGACTTGTGATTCATTCATATTCATATATGTGGCTGTTGCTTATTCATTCTCGGTATGACCAAGTGTATGGATTCCCATTGTGTGAATATATCACAGTTTGTTTATCCATTCTACTGTTGATAGACATTTTGGGTTATTTTAGTTTGAGGCCATTATGAACAATGCTGCTATGAAATTTTCCTGATTACCAATGAGGTTGAACATATTTTTATTTGTTTATTGTCCATTCTCTTTTATGAATTTTCTGTTCAACACTTTTGCTGATTTTTCTGTTTGGTTTCTTGCTTTTTCTTATTTATTTCTAGGAATTCTTTATTTAGCCCAGACTATAGTCCTTTGTTAGTTATATATGTTGATTATATGTGTTTCTCTCATTTTTGGCTTCATGGTATTTTTATGTAGTCAAATTTATTTGTCATTTTCTTTATATTTGTGATTTTGTGTCTTGTTTAAGAAATCTTTTGTTACCCCAGCATCATAAAGATATAGACTTATATTCTATCTAAAGTTTATAGTACTTTAGTAACTTTGCTTTGAAATAATTTAAGTTGCAAGAATAGTAGAAAGAATTTTTTTTCTTTTCTATATCTTTCATTTATATTCCCCAGTTATTAACATCAGGCCACATTTATGTTATTATCTCCCTGCTTGTGTGTGTGTGTGTGTGTGTGTGTGTGTGTGTGTGTGTGTGTGTGTAGTTTTTTCCCCCCTGAATCACTAGAGAGTAAATTGCAGACATGATGCCCATTACTTCTAAATATTCATTGTATATTTTCTAAGAACAGGGTCATTCTTACCTAAACACAGTTCAGTTATCAAAATCAGCAAATTAACATTCATATAATACTGTTATCTAATCCATAGATCTTTTTAAATTTCACCAGTTGCGAAAATAATGCTCTTTATAAGAGAATTTTTTCTGGCAAAGATCCAAACCAGTATGGGGCTAATTTATTTGTCATTTCTCTTTAGAGTCCTTTCATTTGGAACATTTCTTCATTCTTTGTCTTTCATGACCTTTGCATTTCTTTAAGAGTTCAGGTGTAGTATAGAATGTCTCAATATGAGTGTCTGTTTTTTTGGCTGAAATAATATTGTGTCTTTTCATAGTTTATTACATCCGGAGACACATGATGCCAGTTTATCCCATTCCTGGTGATATTAACTTTAATCACATGGGGGAAGAAGAAACTTGCAGCTGGTCTAGTGATTAAATCTGCACGAGAAAGATTAACAAGAGAAAATAACCGAATTTAATTATATACGTACACGTGGGAACCCCACATATTTGGGAGAGTCAGAGAACCTCATCCCCCTAAATATATGAGAGGTTCAAAGACAAAGGGAAAATGAAGTATATATGACATTCTGAGCTAAGGACAAGGTGAGGTGCCTTGGGGCTTCAGAGGGGAGGAAAATGATTGCAGGATGATAAGAAGAGCAGATGTTCAGTGATTAGTAGTTTTCCCTGCCAAATAGATAGGTCATAAAAGTTATTGCTGGTGATAACTCTTATTATAGGCAAAACCTCTAATTTAAATTCTTCTAGATAGTTAAATGGGGACAGAAATTTCTCTTAATTTCTGCAGGGTCTCAGTTGCCTTTAGCTCAAATATATCTGGATACCAGAGAGACACATCTTTAGGTGATTCATTCTGAACCCCCTACAATCACTTATTAAAGTGGTTTCTGCCAAGTTTCTTCCAGTAAAGTTATATTTTTCTCTTTGTAATTAATTTTTAGGGAAATAGGTTGGGAGTATGTAAATATCCTGTCGCTTATTAATTTTCACCTTTTAGTTTTAGCATCCATTGCTGAAATTAGTTGTTACTGTGATGGTTGCCATATTGGAGATTTGTCAATTCCATCATTCCTTCTACATTTATTAGCTGGGATTTTATTATAAAGGACTTTCTCTTACCACCACTTCATTTATTATTTTGGATAAATTTGACATATAACTGTAAATTTAGGGTATACAATATGTTACTTTGATAATTTATATATTATATGATTGCTGAGGTAGGCATTTATTACATTACATAATTATAATATTGCTGTCAGTTCACTACACTGTGTACATTAGATCTCGATGGCTTAGTGCTTGTTTTATTTATCTATTTTTTATGTCCATATGGATTCTTATTTTATTCTGTGGGTTATAATTTTGTACTAATATTTTTCATCTTATGCTCAAACTGTCCCAGATTCGGCCAGTGAGAGCTCTTACGCACTGATTTCTGTGGCCTTTTGAAATGTCTGTATCATCATTTGAGCACTGCTTTACTTTCTGGCAGAAGATATTTCAGATTTTCTTTGCTTTCCCTGCTTTAGCACTGCAGAACAAGCCCTGGTTCCTTTTAGTGGGAAATGGTATTTGGAAATCAGTATCTAGGCATTAGATGTGCTTATTGCTAACAGGAGAACATTGCTTGTAGTCACTTTAAATGGACATGACTAGGATGGATATATATGTATGTATATTTCATAAATATATTTTCCTCTGTGTATTTGTTTAAAAGCCACAAGTTTTAACTGATACCCCTAATTCCAGTCCAGTATCTTTTTCATATTGGTAACTTCCTTCTTCAAGAATGAGAAATCTGGTTTCCATTAGCCTCAACATATTTACTTATTTGCTCAGTTTTTATAATACACAAAAGTGGTTTCAGATTTTTTAACACATATTATTAAAACTTGATCTTAAGATTTGCTTTAATAGTTTCTAGGCATTGTTTCATTGGTCTGTTCATTTGTCTTCTTTTTCTCATGACCACGAATTTCAGTATCTGCTTCTTCAAGAGTATCTTGGCAATTCTCGAGTATTTACACATGAACTTTAGGATCAGCTTGTCAAATCTTAAAAAAAAAAAAAGCTAATGGGGTTTTGATTGGATTACATTGGCTTTATAAATCACTTAGAAGATAATTGACATCTTTACAGTAGAGTCATCCAGTCTTTGAACATTGTACATCTCCATTCATTTGGGTGTTCCATAATGTCTTTCAGTAAAGTTTGGTAACTTCTCCATAAAGGCTTGCATGTTTTGTTAGAGTCATTCTGAAGAATCATACCTTTAAGATTCTAATTGTAGAAATACTATTCATGATCTGTGTAACCTTGGGCAAATTGCTTAACTGCTCTGCACTTTTGTTTCTTTATATGTGGAATGAGCATAATAGTACTTAACTGGTAGGGTTGCGATGAACATAAATGTGCTAATGTACATAAAGAGTATAGATAGTACGTGTCATAAGTGCAATGTAAGTTTTAGCTATCGTTATTTTGTTTTCTGTTGCTAATGTAGAAATGTAGTGTTTCTTGATTTCACATTCAGCATCCTTGATAAACTAATTCCATATTTCTTTTTCTAAAACTCTTAATTTCTTTTTCTTTAGAAAGATGCACTGAACTTCTAAAATGTATTTAGAAATGAGGAAAAAATATCTAAAATATTAAAAAGAATTAAAAATTTTTTTAATTGCAAGGTTTAATATAAAGCTGCAGTAATCAAGCCAGTTTGGTAGTGTTGAAAGGATAGATACATAGAGTAATGGAGTAGAATAGAGAGTCTAGAAGTAAACCCACACATAAGTAGTCAGTTGATTTTCAACAGAATAACCAATGTAAAATTCAATAGAGAAAGGGAAATCTTTAAACAAGTGGGGCAGGTGGATATCCATACTGGGAAAAAAAATAAAGATTGATCTGTATCTCACACCATATCGACTGGTTAACTTGAAATGGATCTTAGACGTCTATGTAAAACTTAAACCTGTAAAATTGCCAGAAGAAAATGTAGGAGAAAATCTTTGCAACCTAATGATATGAAAAAATGTTTCTTAGGATACAAAAGGCGCAACCCATAAAAGGAAATAATTTATGTATCGTGCACCAAACTTTAAAAGTTTTACTGCTTGAAAGATACCATCAAGAAAACTAAAAAGCAAGCTACAAAGAACTCAATAATAAACTAATAAAAAATGGGCAAAAGTTACTTTACAAAAGATGTATGACTGGCAATAAGCACATGGAAAGGTGCTCAACATCTCTAGTTATCGGGAAAATGGAAATTAAAATCACAGCATTACTACATGCTCATTAGAATAGCTAAACTTGAAAAGGCTTACCGTACCAAAGATGTAGAACATCTTTCACTAGCATACTGTGTTGGTGACCATGTAAAATTTAGGTACAACCACTTTGGAAAAGAGTTTGGCAGTTTCTTTAAAAGTTATGTACACTCCTACAATATGACTCAGTCATTCTACCTGGTCATTAACCCAAGAGAACAAAAGCTTGTGTTCACACAAATACTTGTACACAAATATACATAGTATTTTATTTGTAATGACAAAAATCTAGACATTCTATTATAGGTGGATGGTAAGCAAAATGTAGTTCATCCATGTGATGAAATAGCACTCAGCAATAAATAGGAATAAATTAATAGGACAACAGGATTATCCTGAATGAAAGAAGCTAGACCAAAACATTATGAATGAAAGAAACCAGATAAAAAATGTATGATTCTGTTTATATATAATTCTGTTAAATGTAAACTAATCTATAGTGACAGAAAGCAGGTCAGTGGTTGCCCGAGGACAGGGTTTGGAGAGAGGGGGGTTGCAAAGGGACACAAGGAAATGTTTGAGATGATGAAAATATTTGTTATCTTGATTGTGATGATAGTTTTCACATGTTTTAGATATACATCAGAACTCTTCATAGTACTTTTTATATGTTATAGTTTATTGTATGTATATTAGAAAAGAAAAATAAGTCATCTTTTCCACCTAACGCTGATAACCCTCCAAAGGTTCTCCTTTTCTTTCAGAGTAAATGACCACATCCTTATATTGAATTACCAAATCCTATATTATCCACTCCAGTTTTACTTTTTGATATATCTCCTTTGATGCTCCCTCCTTGCCTCTTCTGCACATCAAACTAACATCCCTCCTGTTTCTAGAACATGTTAGATATGTTCCACCTCCAGATTGTTCCACCAGTTATTCCTTCTGCCTGGAGTGCTTTTTTCCATATACCCTCAGATTTTGTTCATGCTGCCTTCTTTGACCTGTGCTAACCAGACTTTCTTCAGTATTCCTGATTCTTCTGTTCTTTTTTTTTTTTTAATAGTATTTATCTGTGCAGTTGACTTATTTACTATGTTTATTGTTTATTCTGTTTTCATCACTAGAATTAAGTTTACCAGGTAGATTTTTAACTTTCCTGATTGATGTTTGTGCCTGACACAAAATGGCACTCAAAAAAATTTGTTGAATTAATGTTTATATATTATTTTGTTTTTCTCACTACAGTTTTTGAAGTTTAACACTTGTATTTTCATATAGGATTTTTAAGTTTTATACTTATTTTACCAAATCTAAAGTTAATTGATAGTATATTCTTTCTTTATACAACACAAGAACTTGAGGATATTTTAACTCCTTTTTCCTTTTTTTACCTCCTCCAAACTGATATCATTATGTTTTAAAATTTATTTTATTTTAACTTAGCAATTTGTTGTTATTGCTTTATTCAATCAATATTCATTTAGATATAAACCATATATAACTCTTTAGACTTTTCATTTCTTTCCGTCTGGGATCACTTACCTTCTGTCTGAAGAACATCCTTTAGTGTTCACTTAGGGAAGTTCATGGTAACATATTTGAAGGTGTTATTTGTTCAAAAAATGTCTTTATCTTGTCAATTTTAAAAGACATTTTTGCTTAATTGGGAGTTCTAGGTTGACAGGTATTTTTCTTTTAATATATTAAAGAAATCATTCCACAATATTTTGGTTTTCATTGTTGCTCATAGAAAATCAGCCAGCAACCCAACTATGGTTCTTTTCCCTCTGGCTGTTCCTTAGATATTTTTTTCATCTTTGAGGTTTTGTAGTTTCAGTAGAGATTTGTTCTTATTGGAGCTCATTGGGCTTCTTGATTTGGTGAATTGTCTTTTGTTGTTGTTGTTGTTGTTTTTGCTTCTAGAAATTATCTTTTCTTATATTTACCTTTCCCATTATTTCTTACTTTCTGGAACTTTGATTAAACCTGTTATACCCTCTTATTCTATTCTGAGTGTCTCAGACTTTCATATTTTCTAATTCTTTATCTTAATTGTTTTTGCATTTCTAGAAATTTTATTTTGTCCTTTATTTTAAAAAGTATCTCCTGTCCTACATATATTTCTTGGCGTGTCTTTATTTCTTCAAACATGCTGTTGAAATCTTCATCTGATAATATTTGCGGTTGTCTTTCTGCGATAGGTATTACTTTTCTTTCTTTTATTTCCTTTTTTTTTTTGATGAGCTACGCATTTTACTTGGAGAATTAATCATGAGAGTTCTTGAGAGTTAGGATCAAAGTGATATATGTTCCTTCAGAGAGAATTTGCTTGTTTGCAACATTAAAAGGTCTGTGTTTGGGACCATTTCTAACTAATGCTACAACTTTATTAATTTTCCTTTGGACTCCTAAGAAATATGAATTTGGACTGCAAAACTGCATGAGAGCTTTTCGGGAATGTTTTTGTTCCTTCTCTGCTAGACATGTAGGTGACTTTTCTTGTGGTCTTCTGAGGATAGGAGGAATGGGTAAGTAGGGTGGGTTATTTTAGGCTTACACTTCTAGATTAATGTTGTAGTTAATGTTGTGAAGCTCACCTATTGACGACTTTCCTTAGGTTAACCCTGGAATTTGCATCTTTTCTACTACCCCTTGGGGCTGACAGGACCAAAGCTCAGCTTCACAGTTAGGTTTTTGACTTGGTTATTTCTTATCATACTGTTAGCTGTTAGATTTATTGAATGCCTTTTTACTCTTTCATTAGACATTTTCTACAGTAAGGTTGGTCTATATATAATCTGCTACTATGTTCACATTTTAAAAAATAATTATAATTGTGCTATATTTTTCATAGTACACACTCTAATATTTGAAATGGCTCTATTTTGTCTAGTGACTCAGTATAATTTATTTAATCTTCTCCAGCTTTGACATTAAGCTTGTTTCTTTTGGTTTTTGCTATTATAAATAACACTGATTAACTGATTTCATAAGTAAAAATGTTACCTATTAATTTATATTTCCTTAGTTGCTATTATGTTGGTACATTTTCCAAATGTAAAATATCTATTCTTAGCATTCAGATCTTAAGCCATTTTCCTAAAGATTTCTGTAAACTTTTCATAAAGATACTAACCCATTGTCTAACAGGTTACTTTGCTAAAATGTTTCTGATTCTGCCTTTTCGAGGAACAAATTTATTAAAACTTTATAAATGATTCTTTTATCAAATTTTAACACATGTTCTTATTAATCATTATATTCTACTTGGAAACAGTTATTTAAAATTTGGCTCTGGTAATTGTTTGCCACTTCTTATTATATTTATCACTATCGAATAGTCTGTGATAGTTACCTCATTTCCCTCAAACCTACCTCCTCATATCCCTCTCCATAGCCATCCATATTAGTCTCTTTGTTGTGTTTAAAAAGTACCTCCCTTGCCCTCCCCTCAAATCTCAGTGGTTTACAGAAATTAACATTTATTATGTCTTTGTGATCTAGGGCCCGGGCTGAAGATATTACTCCATTGGAGACATGGCATTCTTAAAAATAAGAGCTGGTGTAAACTGAGAATGCCTCTTAAAGCTTCTGTATAGAAGCAACATGTCTGTATTCCTGACATGATCAAATGCAGGGGGAAATGCATAGAAATTATGTTTGTCCCATAGGAGGAACTGCAGGTCACGTAGCTGGCCAGAGATATATGGAAGGGGCAAGTGAATACTTGGCAACAATGATACAATCTACCATATCTCTTATGTTTAATTTCCAAGTGTAAAGTTTTATAATTATTCATATCCATATTGAAACTTCTTTGTTGTCTTCCTTTTTACCTTAAATAAAGTTATTTCTGTTATAGAAATGAATCCTTTTACCTGTGATGTTCAGTCTGTTTGAATGTAAGTTTAACACAGATTCTTGTCTGCTTTGTTCAGAGCTTCCTCAGCACTGAAGAATGCTTTGTTCATAATATGCTCTCAATGTGTTTCCCTTCTTAGTTCAGCAGTTATTCTGTCAGATTTTTTTTGTTTTTTGTTTGTTTGTTTGTTTTGTATCCTCAGTTCTCTTGCTAGCTCTATCCCTGAAGTCTTAATGACTATATTTTATTGAATTATTTTAATAAATCACAGCTATATATTTAACATTCTGTTAGGTCATTCTCTTAAATGAAGAGAGTAAACTTATGAGCTTTAATTCCTCTGGAAAATACAGCCTACATACTTCTTCCTATAAATAAGCTCATCACCCTGTCACTAAAAAACAAAAACAAAAAACCTATCCCTTGACTCTTACAATCTGACTTCTCACTATTGCTCTAAAACTATTTTTTACCATTTGCATTTCTCATTCTCTTTGACCTCTGTTACCCCAACTTCTGTTTCTCTAAATCCTGAAGGACTAGAATTCACTTTTTTTCTCTATTTCTAAGGCTGTTCTCTTATCTGTATTCCTTAGAATGTTCCTCTTCCTTCCTCTACTACTTGTGTCCTAATACTCCTAGGTTCTATTTTTAGTTCTCTTGTTGTCATATGCCCTTTTGAGTGGAGCTCTCATTCATATGGCTTTCATATTTGTTTCTACGTAGATGGTTTACATATCTGTGTTTTGTAATAGTTATTTTGAGTTCGCCCCCTTATTTTCATTTGTGGGCATTTCCATTTGGATGCCTTACCATTACCTCCACCTTGACATGTCCAAAACTAAATTGTTTTCCTGTTAGTATTAACTCCTCCATTGAAACTAACTCCTGTTTTTGTTGATGGTGCATAGTTACCAGGCTTCTAAAAGGAAAGGGAAGAATGCCAGTATTCATTTAGCATCTAGTACACACTAAACACTGTGCTTTTCAGTTACATGTTGTTTAGCTCGTTTTACTTCCCAAGAAACCTTCTCCAAACAATCCCATTGAATTCTCTGCGATCCCTTTAGACTACTTGAAGTACATTTGTATTTAAATCATTAGATCCCCAGCATGTGAATCTCCTGTAATTCATACTTTTAGTTTGTAAACCTCTCAAAGGCAAGGATTTTTATTTCATATTCCTTTTTATCAGCACAGTACCTAATAAATACATTACAATTTAATAAGTATTTGATGATTTTCACATAGAAATAATGCTGTAAATAAGGGCAAGAATCTCAACCTAAATAACAACTGAATAACAAACTAATCACTCAAAACTAAATAACGGCTAAGTTATACTCTTGAACCTTGAACCTAATTGAAAGGGTACTTAGCCTCTGGAAGTACTATACTTATTAAGGATCATCTGTTGAACAATTTTTACTTAACAGAATCTCTTTATCAATAACATACCCTCATATAACCATTTTATTTGCTTCGATAACCATTTATAGACAGTAAATTTATTTCAGCTTTTCTTTCCCCATTAGGTGCACCAGGTATAATTTCCTCACCATATGCAGGGGCTGCTGGATTTGCCCCAGCCATTGGATTTCCTCAAGCTACAGGTGACTCTTTTAAAGTTGAATTTGAAACGATTTTTTATGATGCTCTATATTTTCTAGGAACTTATCAAGATGAAAAATGTTAACCATATTGGAAGGATTTACAATACAAGTATTGTGTTTTTCAGCCATAGAAGTGGCTCATAGTATGATAACAGCTTCCTTGTATTTACAAATAATTCTATAAAATCTATTGCTGTTGGTGATAATATTTATATAGCACTTTACAAGGTTACAAAATGGTTTTCCCATACATAATGTCATACATTCTGCATGTATACAATTCACTTGTTTTAGGTCTACAACTCAGTGATGTTTAGCAAATGTAGAGTTGTGTAGCCATTACCACAGCTCAGTTTAAGAACATGCTGTATCTTTTTTTTTTTTTTTTTAGTTTTTGTGTGTGTGTTAATTTGTGACTTCTATTTGTGACTTCTGCTCAAGGACTTTTTAAAAATATGTCTCAAATTTTCTGGTAGAAGTCAATATGAAAATTATCTTTAGAGAAATGTGCTGGCATATATCTGTTTCAAGAAAGAGGTAGTACTTGTAGTTGATAGACCCTCTGAGAAGCCTAATGGCTTTTTAAGAACAGTGAATTCAGTCACTCTGCAAAATACTATATAAATAATAGAATACTGAGTATGATGTCAAAGAATAAGGAACTTGACTTCCAGACAGATGCTGTTGGGCAGAAAACTGGCCTTGATAGCCTTATGGTAATTTTGACACATTTTCTTCTATGTTTTTGCTTTTTTCTTCAGTTATTTACTTAAGTTATATCAAGTATTATAATTCCTCAGATGACTAGATTATGAAATGCTTTTGATCTTTTTAAAAGGTCTGTCAGTCCCAGCTGTTCCTGGAGCTCTTGGTCCTCTCACAATCACCTCCTCTGCTGTCACTGGAAGGATGGCCATTCCTGGGGCTAGTGGTATACCAGGGAATTCTGTTCTGCTTGTCACCAATCTCAATCCTGATGTGAGTTGAAAAGCATTATAAATAAATAAGTCCTTCAGGAGGAGGTCTGTGTAGTCAGTTCTGATTGATCTGGTGTTATAATCAAATAAAAATGTTTGTTTTAAGGATTTTTATTAAAATTTATCACTAATGTATATAGAGGAAGCATATAAAATAACCACTTTGAACAAAGTCAACTGTCATTATTACAAGTAAACTTATGTAAGTTAAACTTATTTAAATTAGATACTTATATTTTGTGTTATCCTTTTCAGCTTATCACACCACATGGGCTTTTTATCCTATTTGGTAAGTTATTTTTAATATTATCTGTGATGTGGATTGAACACATTTCATTATTCAGTAATATTTATCGACTATCTCTGTGTGCCAAGTAGTGTGTTTGATATTGAAGTTAGAGTAGCAAATAAAACTTAGTAATTATAATACAATAAAATTTTATAAAAAAGGAAAGAAATAGTGATCATAATGGAAGCATGTAGCTGGGAGGCCTGACCTAGCTGAGGAAATTGAAGATGATTTACCAAGAGAAAGGAAAGTTAAGCTGACTTGTGAAAAATGAGTAAGCATTAGCCAGGCAGAAAAGGGAGGGCACATGTTCTTTCACAGATAACAGCAGTGAGAGAGAGCTTCTGGAACATGGAAGTGAAGGAAGCCCAATGGGGAGTCTAAGGGAAAGACATGTTGAAGCTGCACAGATGGATAGGGACAACATCCTGCAGAGCTTTGTAAGCTAAATAGTGGAGCTTGGCTTTAACCTAGGAACAGTGGGAAACCATTGAATAGTTTTAAGCAGAAGAGAGGCATAACGAGATTCAGGTTTTACAAAGAAATTTCCAAACTTTGTAACGGTGTTCTTCTCTGTTAAAAATAAATTTAGCACATACTCCTAATTCATATATGATTAATTATTCATAAACTTCACCCATCTTTTACTATATTCATTATATGTAGTATAATATGTACAAGTATATGAGCAATGAAATAAGCAATATTTAATATTTTAAAGGTTTTTATTAATGAAACTCATAAAAACTATTAATATTTAGTGAGAAATGTGATTTAATAGGCTTCATTATTTTCAGAATCTTTTTTATTTTGATTCAATATTCCAAGGTCTGATTCTAAAATCACTTTATTTTAGTACTTAATGGTTGTCATAAATGAAAAAGATACCTCATAAACATATGCACTATAAATAGAAGTGTTTCATTGTTGCTGTACCTAATTAATTATGATGCTAATTTTTCAGCCTAATCCACTAATTTTTGGTGTACTTAGAAAAGTTCTGTTTTTCCTCTTGTTAGATTAGTTGATCTTAAATACTGTCGCATTAGAATACTTTTAACAAATGGGGTTAAAACTCACTTTCACATGGAAGAATTTTTAATGCGATGGAAAATTGTTTCAGATTTTTTGAGTGGGTAGTAGGTTTTTTAAACAGCATTTTTGAAGTATAATTTATAGCCAGACAGCTTACCTGCTTTAGGTATACAGCTCCATGTTTACAGTGCTGTGCAACACATTATTCATTAACGAAGTCCAATTATTTTTTATTTTTTTATTTTTTATTTTTATTTTTTTTTAAGCGAGGCAACCCTTGGTTGACCTCACAGATTTCAAGGACTTTGTCAGTTTACAATCTCTTATTTTTTTTTATTTTTTACGCCTACAGCACCTGGTCTTCCTAGGTGGTCTCCCATCCAAGTACTAACCAGGCCCGACCCTGCTTAGCTTCTGAGATGAGACGGGATCGGGCTTGTTCAGGGTAGCATGGCCATAGACCTGAAGTCCAATTTTAGAACATTTCCGTTACCCCACAGATTCCCTCCATGCTCATTGCAGTAACCATAAAATTTGTATTCATGACACATTTCTGTAATTTTCAGTAATAAAATCATGTATTAATGATATTTTCAAATGTCTCTTTAATAGCCAAAGCACATTTCTTTCTAAAAGTAGTTAATTTCTCACTTATTTTAAAAAATATCACCCTCAGCTTGAACAAATTATATATGTTATTTTTTAAATAATATCTATTTCAACCATTTGTCATTTCTGAAAAGGATAGCAAATTTGGAATACCTTTTTCTTTTATATTTTGAAAGTACCATTCATCTCTAAGTTCATTTGCTCTTAGGTGCTTGCCCATGAGCTAAGAAATATTCTTTGAGTGCTTTGAAGATTTTCATAGTTATTCTCTCATTGTATTACAAAGTATGGTAATGATGCTACTACTTAAGGGTCTTATTTTTGTAATATTGGTGATATCCTGTAGCAAAAAAGTGCAATAGTGCAGTATATTTTAATATACTGAATGAAAAAAAGTGAGAGAATGCCCTTGATACTGTAGACACTTCTGCCTATAATTTTATCATATATTAAAAATGAGTAAAAGTTTTTCATATTGGTTTTATATAAACAAATCAGTGCAAATAAGAGTTTGATTGTTTTCCTCTCATACCCCAATGAATCATTTTGCCTGGCCTTGAGAGATAGGACCCACTATCAGGAACACTAATGTAGAAAAATGGAATGTAATGATATCAATTAGGAGGCTGACATGATAGTCTGGATGTGAAAGTGGTGATAATTTTGATAGTTAATGAGGTTGAGAAGAAGTGGACAAATGTGAGATATTTAGGCCATAGAATCAGTGGGTGCTGGTGATTGATTGGATGTATGAATTTAAGGAAAGGAATTCAAAAGATGAATCTCAGGTCTCTGACTGGAACAAGTATATTGATGATGATAACATTTGTTAACAGAGTTTATGAACACTGGATGTGGAAAGAGGAAAGGGGAGATCTGGAACATAGAAGAGATATGTGTTTGGGAGCATATGTATGAAATTGCCTAGGGAATATATATAATATAAAAAAAGAAACTTTCTTTAAATGCATTAGTAAAATTAATTGAATATTGCATAGACAGGCATTAAAAAGTTTTGTTTTGTCTTTTTAATTAGGAGTGTATGGTGATGTACATCGAGTGAAGATTATGTTTAATAAAAAAGAAAATGCCTTGGTTCAGATGGCAGATGCAAATCAAGCTCAGCTAGGTACTAATGGTTATTAATACTAATAATAACCACCTCCCCTATTTGTATATAAATTTTTCTATAAAATAAACAAATTTACAGATAGTAGGAATATACTTGTACTGAAGAGTAACTCTTTATGCTGATGTCTTCCTATTATTTGGACCTGCTTATATTTAAAGATTAAAGGCATTGAATATTCTTTGAAGTCTGAAGTTCATTTTTCTACTTGAACATATTATTGCTATTTAGAGCTTTGATTCACTTATTCTGTTTTATTTTATTTACTTGTTTTCCTTTCAAATTAAGTTTTCTAGAACTGTTGCATGGCATAAAAGTTTGGGCAAACTTCATAATGATGGCACAAGAAAGTGCCATTCCACAGCCTCATTGTTCATTGTCATAGTGGCTGGTAAAATGTTACTACTCAGATTCTTTAAAAAAAAAAATACTTTGCTTGAGATTAATTTATTCAATAACTATTTCCTGAGCACTTGTTACATGTTCCAGGCAGTCTGGAACTTCCTAGCACTATGCTAGGAAGATAGTTGTTTTTGTTTTTGTTTTTGTTTATTTATTTATTTTGATTTCTTGTCTTCCATTATGATAAAACAAATCATTTAATACATTTCCGTATATGAGTTTTTTTATTTAAAGCCATTTTAACCCTTAAATTGACAATATAATTTTAAATGACTAAAAATAATTTATAATTTAGACAAATTTTACAGAGATTCTGTCTTACTACCCAAACTGTCCTTTTTCTCTTTCCGTGCACCAGCAATGAACCATCTGAGCGGTCAGAGACTTTATGGAAAAGTGCTTCGTGCTACACTGTCCAAACATCAAGCAGTTCAGCTTCCTCGAGAGGGACAAGAAGACCAAGGTCTGACTAAGGATTTTAGCAATAGTCCTTTGCATCGCTTTAAAAAGCCTGGCTCTAAAAACTTCCAGAATATTTTTCCGCCGTCAGCCACTCTGCATCTTTCCAACATCCCGTATGTACCTAATTAGTTATATTCATTTAGATGATTAATAATTTACAGTATACGTTTTAGGAGAGGTAACAACTCTGAAATTATTCTGATGTAGCAGTTGTCCTAATGACTAATTTCTTGTGAGATGATTCATTTGCTATTATATCTTAAGAAGGTGATATTTCCAGCCATACACTGCAAAGTAAAAGATAGCAATGCTTAAAAATTTTCTTTTAAAATAGAAAATTAGCAACTAGTTACCTTTCAGTTATAAAAGGGCATAAAAATAAGGTTATGCAGAAATATCCCATTGATACATACTTGGTCATCCCTTTGTATAGAGGTAAAGACTCTTAAGTAACCAACATAGCAGAATCAAATAATTTCTCTAAGAATTTGGTAAAAAAAAAAAAAAAAAAAATCTTTATTTTTTCATGTACAACTTTCCAACCCATATATAAATTACTTAATAGCTAAAAATGATTTTTTTGTGTGTGTGGCCGCTCTGTATAAACCAGTGTTGTAGCAGACTTGTTCTTTAGTCATCTTCTAACTCCAGGAACAGCAGACTAAAGAGCTTGGGCCAAAACCATTTGTTTTTATATGGCCCATGAACGAAGACTGATTTTTACATATTCAAATAGTTGAGGAAAAGCAAAAGAAAATTATTTTGTGCTTTGAGAAAATTTTACAAAATTCAAATTTCACCATCCATAAATAAAGTTTCATGGAACACAACCATACTCATTCATTTAAGCTACAGCAGCAGTGACTGTTGTTATCAAGACCTAAGATATTTACTGTGTGGCTCATGTTAGAAAACATCTGGCAACCTCTGTTCTGATTCTTGAAATCCTTGAGCTATAAACATGGCGGTTTTATATAAATCTAATACATGAAGGAAGATAAGCTTTGGAAAGGGAGGGGTAAAAGCTCTGGGGTATGGTTGTATGGATGCATATGTGTGGAAATCTAAAGACTGAGGGAATGGAGAATGGTAAAGTTCTGGAATATTACTAAGAACGAGAATAGGAGATGAATAGTTATAGAAAATAATTACTCAGAATAGCATTAAATACTCAGGCTCTCAGCTAGTCTTCATTTAGACTACATGGAGAAACCTTGAATCTGAATTGAGTAACGGCTCAAACCTCATGCCAGCTAGGAAACTGGGGGAGCTACTTAAGGAAAAATATCTAGATTATGTGGATCTAGAACTTTAGCAGCTCATCACTATGGAGTCAGAGGGGCAGCATATTTAGAGAGTAAGGCAGGCTTCTGTCATTGTTACCTTGCAAATGTAATACATTGTCCAGGAGCTGGTCTCATGTTACAACATACATAGGACATATAGATAGAAGAGAGAAAGAATATTTTTTGAACCATCTACCAAGTTCTGGGCACTATGGTGATGTTTTACATGTGTTACCTCATTTAATCTCCATATTAAACATTTTTTAACTGTGATAATATATACAACATAAAAATTTACTATTTTAACCATTTTTGAGTGTGCAGTTCAGCATACATTCCCATTATGCAGCCATCACCTTTGCCCGTCAGTAGATCTTTATCATCATCCTGAACTCTAGACACATGAAAAAATAACTCCATTTCCCTCTAACAGCCAGTCCCTGGTAACCACTATAGCAGTACCCTCTTATCAATGAGGGATGTGTTTTAAAACCCCCAGTGAATGCCTTGAAACTACAGATAGTACCGAACCTTATGTCTAGTATGTTTTTCCTATACATACATAATACCTTTGATAAAATTTAATTTATAAATTAGGCACAGTAAGAGATGAACAACATAATTAAATAGAACAATTATAATAGTATACTATAATAAAAGTTATGTGAGTATGGTCTCATTAAGTCAAGAACTTTTATCTTTTCAGATAAAGGAAACACTATTCAGCTTTTCTTTGGCATATCCAAATTGCCAACATCTGCTCTTGTGCTTTGGTGTCATCATTAAGTAAAAAAAGAGTCACTTGAGCACAAGCACTGGACTACTGCAGTAGTCCATTTGAACACTGAGAAGGTTACTAATGATAGGCTGGTAATGACAGGCTGGTAATACATACAGTGTGGTTACGCTGGACAAAGGGATGATTTAAGTCCCTGGCTCAATGGAGCAGGATAATAGGAGATTTCATCATGATACTCAGAATGGCGCTCAATTTAAAACTTAGTTGTTTATTTCTGGAATTTATCATTTAATATTTTCAATCTGCAAGTATCTGAAACCACAGAAAGTGAAACCACGGATGGGGAGGACTACTGTATTCTACTTTTTGT
This sequence comes from Pteropus alecto, assembly GCF_000325575.1. NCBI lineage: Eukaryota > Metazoa > Chordata > Mammalia > Chiroptera > Pteropodidae > Pteropus > Pteropus alecto. The sequence goes on along the minus strand of NW_006431915.1, from coordinate 6,327,794 downwards.
CTCTATCAATCAGTTTATCATAATAACCTTTGAAGTAAGGTTACTTCCTCAAAGTGGCATATGAAGTAAATGAGAAATAGAATGTGAATGTAGATCTGTCTCCTTTCAGAGTCAGTTAATGTTCTGCCGTCCTCGCTGGCAGTTATGACATGAGGAAGAGTCTACACTCAGTCACTTGACTCTCATGTAATAAAACACTATTTATTATTGACTGCTACATAACAGATCGCCCCAAAACTTAACACGATAGTAAATGGTTATTATCTCATACTTTCACTATGGGTCAAGAATCCAGAAAGTTGCTTAGCTGAGTGTTTTTGACCAGGAGTCTCTCATAAGGTTGCATCTGAAGGCTTAACTGGGGCTGGAGGATCCACTTCCAAAGTGGCTCACTCATATGCCTAGTTGTTGACACGAGAGCCTCAGTTGCTTGCCACAAGGACCTCTCCATATGGCTGCTTAAGTGTCCTCATGAAATGATTTCCTTCAAAACTTATGATTCAAGAGATGGCAAGGTGGGAACTGCCAGTGTCTCTAAGCTTCAGCTATTGTCATTTCTACAATACTCTCGTAGGTTACGGAGGACATCCCTATTTAGTATAGCAGGGGTATATTAAAAGACGTGAATACGAGGAAGCAAGAAGGGCTATCTTAGAGCCTAGCTGCTCCTACACATATGCATAATTATCCTGAAAACAGTTAAAAATGTAGAACTCTAGATTGTAGTAGAAAAGTCAGAACTAGGGAAGTAGCTTTGTAAGTACTAGAGTTAAATAAATACTGAAGCCAATGGTATGGGTAATAATCTCTTTGAAAGAATAAATATGGACTTTCTTGAGCTTTATATACCTGCCCACATCTTTTGCAAAAGATCTGAGGCAAAATTCCATTGTTTGAGGACATGTATGTGTCAACCTCAAACATCTTTCAGGGCAGTGCCAAATCATGCCTTCATTGCATGGCTTTATCCTCTAAAATGTGAGATACTCTGGGGACTTGACTATTGCAAGTTAATCTTTGCTTCATTAGGGCTAAAGTAGTTGGTTGACTCTGCGATGTTTTCACAGCCCTTCTGTTACAATGGATGATCTGAAGAACCTTTTCACAGAAGCTGGATGTTCAGTGAAGGCTTTTAAATTCTTTCAGTAAGTCTGTGCTTTCAAGAAATACATTAACCTTGTTTAATATGGTATGAAAAATTTTTAAGTCGTTCAGTGAAGTCTTCTAGGGTTGGGGAGGAAATTTATAGGAAAAAATTAATTCTATACACTTTTTGTATTTATGCCATTTTCAGGAAAGATCGCAAAATGGCCCTTATTCAGTTGGGATCTGTGGAAGAAGCAATCCAGGCTCTCATTGAGCTTCATAACCATGACCTTGGAGAAAATCATCACCTCAGAGTTTCCTTCTCAAAATCTACAATCTGACTTTCCTGTGAATTTTTCTCCTAAGACTGGACCATAATTTCAGTAAAACGTTCAGACATGGACTGAAGCAGCTCAAGACCAATTCTGCCTCTTTTACAAAAATAATTCTTTCTGAGTTTGATATTCAAGTATATTCAAAAAATTAAGGGATGTTCTTTTTCCCCGCCTGCCAATATGTAGTGAAAGGTTTGATTTTCCTTTATACCATAGTTTCTATGAAAATAATCTTCAGGAAAAAAATTTTTTGTCAATAATTTAATTCCCCATATTAAATTGGATTTCAAGAGGACAGACTTTCTTTTAGTTTGGATCCAGATCAGCCTTATACATTTCTAAACTCTTTTGTACTTTAAAAATTTAAACATATAAACTTTTAAAATTACTCAATGTAATTTAAATTACTTAAAACCAAGTTTTTAACTTTATGATTCAGAACTTTAACTCCCATAGGAAATTATGTTCATTTATAAATTATGTCAATTATTTGGCATATATTGATAGTTATACATGAACGAATTGTGTTGTATTGGAAGCAGATTTAAACTTGCATGTTTTCTTTCAAAAAAATTTTTTTTTTTTTAGTGGAAGACACTCCTTTGAATATTGCATATCTTTAACTTTTTATGACTATTTGGAGAAACAAAGTGTCTTAACTGTCCCCAAGGCAATTAAGTGGAATCTAACCAAGATCTATTAAGGTGTCAGAATAATTAATAATTTTAATAGGAAAAATCATGTTTTAAATTTCAAAATGGCACTTATTTGCTGAGTAATATAACATGATCTTGGAAAATTTTAAAAAGGTAATTCTACTTATAAACTACTTTTTTACAATTATTTTCAGAAAAAAGTTTACAGTCTTAAGGAAAATATTCAGGTCTATCATATGGTTTGACAGATTTTTTAAAGTTATTTTTGGTAAGGTCTTCTTTTAGAAAAAAAATCTCAAGGGTTTTTTGTACCACTATAATCTGTAATACTTATTCAGAATTACTGTGTATTTAGTTAATTTCTTATTATGTGCCTTATTATGTGCTTATGATACAATAGGTTAGAGTTTTATCTAAGTATCTTGAAAGCTATATTGTGGGCTTGGTGAGCATTTGTTTTTTTCTTTCCCTGTTTTAGTAAGGATTTTAAAGTTTTCTTCATTGCAATTTTAAGTGGTTTTCAATAAGTAATAGTTTTTATTCAAATTTATGGTGCTTTAGTGCAGAGATGGGGTGGGGAAGGGTAAATGGTTTGGGGAATAACTCAGTGCACACCTGTAGGCCTCTTCACATTGTGACCAGTAGCAGTCATTGTCAGTTATAGCATACTGTTTGGGGGCTATGAAATGTGATCTCAGTTTCTGGATCTTGTCTAATCTTTATCATCAGAATTTGTCTCAGGATTACTTGGTTTTTCTCAGTACTCTAATGAGAACTTGCTTTTCTTTGTTAATGTAACTTCATTACTGAGTGCCCACACATATGGAGTATGAGAAGGTAGAAAGTAGATTCCTTCTCATTCTTTGTCCCTCTGGCTTTTTGGTTGAATGTAAGAACAGTAGTTGTATAATGTAAAATTGTTTCTTTTTAATGAGAAACTGCGCTTTTGTTAATTCCTTTAATGCTCGACCAGATTTTTTTTTTTAAACAATTTGTCAAAAGGGATATTTTTGTCCACCCCTTTTACACTTTTCAGATTCTCAGAGTGGCTCATCTCACCTTTTAAAATATATCAATCTCTTTGCTATATTCCAGTCATTAATTTGAACATAAGAAGGTTTCTACAAAAGAAATTTCACAAAAACTTGGAGACCACAAAAGATTTTAAAGATTGTTAAAAAGCAGAATCCACTCAACACTGAGCAACAGTTAGGTGTTAGAAAAGGAAGGAGGACATTAAGTTGAGACTTTTCAAGTGGATCGATTTAGCATTGGCTGAATAGATAGGTATAATCGTTTATCAGGTTTTTATTTTTTCACTTATGAAATCTATCTTTAGCAAAACACTTCTGTTAAGCGGGGAGGAAAACATTTATTTAAGAAATCTCCCAAAATATGCTTCTTTTTTCCTTCCATATATAGGCACTATGATAATTTTTAGTGGCATGTTAAATTGGATTATTTCATTTACTCTGAGTTAAGAATTACAGTGTAATTTAAAATCGTGATTCTCGTAACATTCAGTGTAAGTGTAGCAAAAAGTGTAGCAGAAGGGCGATCATAATGGTGTTGAATGTAATTTCGAAATAGGGCATGGCCTTTAAATCCAGGAGAGAACATTGGAATCCTTTTCAGGGATTTGTGTGTGTGTGTGTGTGTGTGTGCGCGCGCGCGTGTGTGTATAGATAGTATATATATACACTCTTCTAATGTTGTACATACATATGCACATTACATACATTTTAATTTATTGACAAAGAAAATCAAATTAAGATTTGGAAAAGTGAGATATTATATAAAATAGTGTGTTTGAAACCATCAATCTGTGTCTTAAAATTAGCTGTAGCACATGGTTGTTGTCTGTACTGGGCTATTTGCTGTTTGAATTCTAGAGGTCTACAGTCTTTGTGTTGGCATAGTTTCTGTAAAAAGATTAAAAAATATCAGGGTAGTGGAAAAACTAGATCTTTATATTTTTGTTTTGGCATGCATTTACTAGATATCTTCTAAGCAATGCTTTTGCTGTTGAGCTGTCATAGTATTCTATTTTTAAGTTTATTTACTTTATTTTAAGGGGTATTGTCATCACTTTTAGAGATGTCTTGACTTTTACACAAAATATACATATTCAGGACTTTAAAAAAATAGTAGTACACGTTTAACAGTAACAATTTATGCCAAAATGTTTTACTTTGAGATTTAAATAACTTACAGAGCAGTAACATGTGTTTTGTGTGAGATACAAATAGAAAAATGACCCAGTATCTTAATTGATAACTTACTGGAGAGTATCAGAATTACCCAATAGCTCCTACAGAATGCCATAAATTCTCTAAGTCTAAATATTAATAATCATTTATTTGTAGTAGTAATGTTTCCAATTTCGTTGTTGAAAGTTGCAGATCTCTCACAGTCTTTAGAGACATATTTCTGCCTACGTAATTCCTATGGGAGTGGAGCACTGCTTTCTTTGGCTCCACCTAGGTTGGAGATCATAAGTTCTACGTCAGTTGACTAGAAGTAAACTCTCATGAATGTCTGTTCAGTTTCATGTTGAATTGTCTAATTTAATTTATGACATATTAGGCAGCAAAGTTTAAATATACATTGAGTATATTATCATATGATTTCTCTTCTGTTCCCCATAAATATTTTTGGATAAGAGATGACAAGCTCAAAAGTAGGTGGTCTCCCCCTCAACGAGTCACTTAAAAACCCTTTTTGCCAAATTATTAGTCTGTCTTTCAGAAAACCTAATGTGTACTGCTATTTTTAAAACCAAAAAGACAACATGACTATGCGTAAAAGCATTTTTCTTAGTCTTTCCTTTGTCTTGATCTGTTGTTAACAAGAATAGAACTGCCAGACTCAAAATATTCTACTATTGTGCTAAAAGAAATACAGTTTAGATTGCACAGAACTTTTCCTTTAAAGAAAATATAACTCAGCCGTTTTTTAAAAGAGCTGTGTTGTTATCTACAAGACTATTTACAGTCTTTTTTCAGAGCAAATTCTAACAGCTAGTTGTAAATTATTTAAAAAATAGAAAATTACTAAAATATTAGTTTAGGGGTTTTATAGAGGGAGAAAAACAAAACGGGACCAAAGTTTATGTGCCTTCTTCAGTAGTCTTAATTGACCTTTTCTTCCTATTCGAGACTAAGATGTAGTATCAGTATTCTGGTTTTCAGGAAATATGTACTATATAGTTATAAAAGAATGTTATCCCACAGACTATTCATCCAAGCAAAGAATTGTAACTGTATAAATGAAGTCTCTGTTACACTCTTGCCTTTATCACATAATATTCATTATGTAGCATTGTGGAGGTCCAAGAACAGAGCTGCTCTGAATCTCTGTGATAGTCATTTTTAGTTTTTGTAACCTGAGGCATATGTTCCAGAGAACAGGGATATTCGTCTGGTCCAGTGACCTTGGTGATAATAATCATGATTGAAAGCTGCTTATGGCAAGCTTAATTCAGCACTGTAAACAGATTTTCGTTCTTATGTTATTTTCAATTTTTGAATCTATGTCGTAGTTGTAATAACAAATTTAAATAGCTATTTTTGATGTCATACTCTGGCCTTTTCCCACTTACTGTTGTTATTCAGATATTTAAAAAAATTCATCCCACATCCAGATAGTACTAATTATAAAGATTGCTGACCAAGCAAAGTTTTGCATCAAAATGTCACCTCATTGCTCTGACCAAAGACTGACTTCTGGTTTTTACTCATTTCTATTAAGCATTTTTTTCCCAAGCTCCTTTCTGAAAGAAGACCTAGTGCAAAGCGGCCTTTACTTTCTATTTCTTATTGGTGAATAGACTACTTAGAGAAAATGGGAGTTTAAATGTGAACTGAATGAACTAGGATAACAAGGTTTTGATGGACATTTTCAGTACTGTATTTAAGAAAAAAAAATAGCACAGTTAGGAGCCTCTGACATTGTCTCATGTTTTACACGGTCTGTTCATTAAATTCCCTTTTTCAGTTCATAAGAATGTTCATCTAACAGAAGATACTGTAAATATTTGTAACAACATTTTTTTTTAACCAGGCCAAAAAAGAAAAAAAAAAAAAGGTTTTTGGGAACAACTTAACATATAAAATGATTTTATATAAAACATCAATTGTCTTGTATATTTTGATAAGCAGCAGTACCAGCTTTCATTTGTAACACAGTTTGTGGCATTGGAGAAAAAGGATTCTGTGATTGTTGAAGTGAATTGTTATAAATGCAAAGAGAAGATAAAATATTAAAAAACATTTTCTAAATGCGTAGTGCATGGTTAATTCAAGCTTCTGTACACTACAGTATATTCCATTTTCATTCAATTTGTATATTTGCTGACTATTACTTAATATCTCTAATCTCTTTTCCTAACAAGTATAGCATTGTAGCATGCCTTTTAATAAATGTCATGACATCTGTACTCTCTTAAAATTTTTGTGTTCTTGTCTGTACTTTGGGTTTTCCCTTGTCTTTCCTGTAATTCTAATGATGTCATGTTTTTTTTTTTTTAATTTTCCATAGCCATCCATCTAAACTTGTCATAGAGAATAGCAAGCATATATTTATACAACATAAAAAAAAAATCCTAAGTCTACTAACCACCTCTTTTTAAACTAAGGAACAAAGTTTCATTTTGGGGAGCAAACTGCTTTTCTAATCTTATGTAACTTTTTCTGTGGCACTCCTTTCGTATAAGTAAGTACAGATTGGCGCATGTGCTCTCTCCTTTCTCCTCTCTCCAGCGTGCGTGCATGCACACACACGGTATATATGTGCAATGCCAAACGAGTTGGAACACTTTTTCTAGTTTAGTTCAATTTTTGGCTTAGTATTCATAAATTCTGAAACATGAGGTGTGATCTCTACCCAAGTTTGCATCCTTTTTAATTAAAGGGTACATATTGCTTTTCCTTAGACAAATATTTCTGGGTTCTTTTAAAGAGTTATTGGGTTGTAGGAGTCTAAGCAGTAATTTATTTTAATCTTTTACTCTAGGATCTTTTGCAAGAGAATTTATTTTTAATGGAATAGAAAATTAGCTAAACACTGTACTGATCTGCGCTGGCTCCCCTGTAAAATCTATCTCCATAAATGTAACTAGATGAATTTTTTTTAAGCATCATAGTCATTTTTGTCAGGAAAGGATAAAATAATCCTATGGCCAAATGAGGTTTTTATAAACTTACTTGACCTTGAAATGCTCTTAACCATCATTAAGAGTTGCAGTTTTGAGCACAAATGGATCTAAGATATTGCCTAGTTCAGTTTCCACTTTTTAAAGATAACACAGAGAAGGAAGTGAGTTGCCCAAAGCCACATGCCAGTTAATTGCAGAGTCTGGATGAGAAGCCAGGCCTCCTTGATGTTATCCATTGCACCCAGGTGTTGTGGTTTTGTCCTGCTAAGTGCTGTGAGGGTTATGATCTCGAAGGACTGTACACGAAATTGGGGTCTTATACTTATCCAAAACCAATTTAAAGACACTGCATAGCAGTGAGGGTATTTCTACTGAAGGGTAAAAATGCCTACCTACTTCTGAAATTTTTAAACTAAAAATGTAATTTCAAGTTGTAAATTTCAGAAAACTAACTCTTAAAAAATGTAGTTGCTATTTGTAATAGTTTGCTAGGGATGGCATAACAAAGTATTCCAGACCAGGTAGTTTAAATAACAAGTTTATTTTCTTACAGTTCCAGAGAATAGAAGTTCCAAGATCAGGTGTCAGCAGGATTGATTTCTTCTTAGGCCTCTTTCCTTGGCTTATAGATGACCATCTTCTCTCCGGCCCCTCACGTAGTCTTTCCTCTGTCTGTGTCTGTGTCCTGCTCTCTTTTCTCAATACCGGTCATACTGGCTTATGGTCCACCCATCTGACCTCATTTTACCTTAATAACCTCTTTAAAGGCCCCATCCCCAAATACAGTCACATTCTGAGACAGTGGGGTTCAACTTAGCCAGTATGTTTGTACCAGCAATTAGAAATTCATAATATAGAGGAAATGTCAGCCTAAATCCATAAATAAAATAGTTTTGAACTCTTGCCTTTGATAGGAAGCCCCCCAAATGGATCATGAGGCCTCTAGGCAATTCTAGTCAGAATACATATAGCTAAAACTATCTTAACAGCTAATTATGAATATGTAGGAACACATCTCTTCAATATTATCTACACTCTTAGAAATAAGTCATTTCAGAGCAATGATCATTTCTAAGACATGCCATTACTTGAATAGTTGCAAGAATCAAATAAGACACCATCAAGCTGTGACCAATTTTTAATGCTCAGCATTCATTGATAATTGAATTGGGATGCTGGAATAGGCGTAGAAGGGTAAAATCCATTCTGTTTACAATCTGTGATTGTGCCTGCATCAATGGTTTTTTTCTGTTGTCCCGTTTCAACTTCTAATGGGAATTTGTCACTTTCAAAACAATTTATGCTGAACTGATAAAATTCTAATAACAATTTTGTTGGATTTATTGCATTCATAAACTATTGGGTTTGGATAGAGAACTTTCACTTTTGCTAGTATAATTCACTAGGAAAAGTTAATGATACTAATGCTTCATGAAGATTTGTATATTTTATTCCTGTATTTTAGGGATAGGGACAGGGTAATGGGAAAAATACAATGGTTCTGTTGGAATAAATTGCCCTCAGATTAAGTAAGGTATCTCTAAAGCGATAGAATTATCTGCTAAATCTTTGGTCCTGCAGAACACAAATGTTAAATTCTGACCTGTTAAGAGATTGGCTTTAACTAAATGAAAGCTGTTATATTAATTATTAGTAATTAGTTATATTGATGTTCAACAAAGTAGTCTTTCAGGCAATAGGGACTATTAGAGATAAAGAAATTTCATAGCGCTATATTTATATAATAGAATACTTTATGCAAATGAACACAATAAAGCTGCATAAAAGCTACATGGAAGACTCACAGATGTGATGTTAAATGAAGCCATACACAAAAGAATACATAATGTATAATTCTATTTACATCCAGTTCAAAAACAGGATAGTGGTTGCCTTTGGGAAGGAGGTAATTGAGAGTATGAGAAGAAGTTTCTAGTGTGTGGTTAATGTTTTATTTCTTGACCTTTGTGCCAGTTACCCAGGAGTGTTTACTTTCTAATGATTCATTGTGCTTGTACACCGAGGATTTGTACATTTTTAGTGTGTTATACTTCATTTAAAAGGATTTTGAAAACATTGTAATTGAGCAAGGTGCTGCCGTTCATTCTCCTTCTTGAATTAGCTGATTTATTCTACCCAGTGAGTTACAAAGTACTCCAGATACCATGGACCGAGTTTTACTGTGAAATTCTCTGACAAATGTATATATTGCATTTCTCTTACCATGGTATACCTATAAGAAAAATGTTTCCCTGACAAAACAAAAAACGTACACTGTATTTTCAAGTAAATTCTATATTTTTGAATAGTTTCATATCTCAACTAAATTTAAAAGAAGATTTTATTAATACAGTTGACCCTCAGACAACACAGGTTTGAACTGCATGGGTCCACTTGTGTGGGGAGTCAGAGATTCCACAAACCGTGGATTGGAAACAGTATTTTCAATGTGGTTGGGAATCCATGGATATGAAGGCCCGACTATGTACTGTTCTATGCCATCTATGCCATTTTATATCAGGGACTCGCACATCTGTGGATTTTGGTATCCACGAGGGGTCTTGGAATCAATCCACATGGCTTTCAAGGGATGACTGGAGTTAAGTTTGAGGAAGTCAAAAGCTATACTCTGGTTTTTGACTCGGGGGGCTTGGTCCCTGCGTTGTTCACGGGTCAAGTTCTGTTTTTGCAGCTAAGCCTGATCTGGCGGACTATTTGATATCTGGCCCTTATGTATTTCCATCAAAAAAAAAAAGCCAAAAAGATCTACCTAGCTCTCTAGCATCCTAAGAGGAGATTTTATACAAAAGGCTTAGCAAAACTTCTTGTCATTAAGATTCTTAAATATATACTAATTATTATAGTGTGATGAACCCCCATGTACCTAAAACCCAGCTGCAACTAATAGCCAATCTTGTTTCTTCATCCCACTCCCCGGATTCTTTTGAAACAAATCCCACTCATAATTTTATGTACAAACATTTCAGTCTGTTCAAGTCCATACATTGCAATGGCTGATAAAGTCTTTTCATACATAGTTTATCTTTCCCTCCTTTATTTCCTCTTGCAACTTATTTGTTAATGAAATTGAGCTATTTGCTCTAAAAATTCCCAACAGTCTGGATTTTGCTGATTATGCCCCCATGATGTCATTTCTTCATATGTCTCCCCACCTCAAATTTTCTATAAATTGGGAGCTGCTGCTTTCCTTCCTTGCCTATTTTTTTTGGAGGGAGGGGCAAGAATACTTCATAGATGGCATTGGGCACTTACATAATTTGTCTTTTTTTGGTAGTAGCTATTGATGATCATTGCTTAAGATCCATTAATTTTTAGGGATTGCAAAATGACAAAGTTCTATCATTCTTTTTTTTCTTGTATTATTTGGATTACTTTTATATAATAAGAGAAACTTCCCCATATCAACTGATTTAGGTGTATTCTCTATAGAAAAAATAAATGCTTCATTCTTTCCCTTTATTTGCTAGTTTTTGAAATAATTATCTTGTTTTCTATCATCCTCCAAAAATGTGTTTACCTTTTTTTTTTTTAAGCCCATATTTTTATGGAAAATTTCAAACATTTGTTAAAGTAGAAAGACTAATATAATGAAACTTCATGTTCCTGTCACCTAACTTATACAATTTATATTGTGTTTAATCTTCTCTAACCCTACTTACTCTCCCCTTTTACTTAGATTATTAATGAATTAAGATAATTCATTTTGTAAAATAGTATATAGATAACTGATCAGTAAAATTTGTTTGTAACATTTTAAAATCTCTGCCTAATCGGTAATTACAGCCATTTTTAACTGCTATTTTTTTCAGTTGTGCCTTTTCTCTCTTTTTCAGCTGTCTTGCTAGAAGTATTTTCAGAGAAACTGCTTTTCACTTGTTTTGATGCCCCAAATAGGTTTGCTTTTTAGTCCATTAATGTTTTATGTTTCATACTGTCTTTGATTTTGTTTTGTGGTTCTTTACAAAAGGGTATGTTACTCATAGCTGTATGCTTTGATTGCCTTGTTTAGCCTACGGATTTCTACTGCATAGCTATCCCTTATGACAGAAACAATAAATATGGGCTTGAGAGTGAAATAAAACTGGGTAGGAAGAAAAAGTTAAACCAAAACAAGGTTTAGGATTGTCCCAATGATTCTCTCACCCCCATATCACTTTTTGCTGTGTTTTAGTGTAGGCGGATTTGATGGACAAATATGTTTGCCAGAGGGTCCAAAGTTGTAAAAGTTATTCTAGCGATGCCAGCAAGGACCATAATAAAGATGTAAAGCGCTAGAATGTCCTTTCTTGCAGCACGATGCTAGCTTACAAACTATTTCTAAAGAATTTACCGGATTCGTTGCTATGTTTTTAAATGTCTCTCAGTATGGTCCAAGAACTGTGGCTCTTGGCCTCAGATTTTCTAGAACAGGCATAGTATCTTTGTATTTTCAGATCATGATTATAGTTGTTTTATTTTTTTCTTTTTTCAAAAAATATAGTTTTTAGAGCTGTAGAATTACATGTTAGCTGTGTGCTTGGCATATAACACTTTTAGACTAATCTAAATTCTCACAGATAAAGGCATAAAGATTCGAGATTACAGGGTTCTAATGATAACCATAACCCCTGCTCACTAAGCAGAGTCTTGCCTTAAGAAATAAAGCACTCATGCAGAGACCAACATACAGCACATTATCTGTTGAATGAATAAAGATTCACCATTTCTTTGCAGCTGGTAGGAGCTTCTGGTGTAATCAGGCCCAGTTGTTTCCCTTGACAGTCCCCATCCCCCACCCCTGAAGTAAAACTACCAAGACCATTATAGATGGAACCCCGGTGCTTCTGGTGACTTTGTGGGCAGCAAACTGGTTGTTACAGACCAACGTCTTGTATAAACCCAGCTGCCAGCTGATCAGTGGAACACACAGAAAACTGAGTGAGTGCTTACAGAAGTAATTAAAGGTTCTGTCTCAATCTATCAAAACAGCTACTTTCTACTCTACTTTAGGGCTTTGGGAATTTGGTGACAAATTCCAATGGCACAACTATCTTAGAGTGTGTGTATTTGAGGTCCCTACCCTTAATGAAACTATTGCCTATGACATATACGTTTTGGAGGTGGCCACAATTTCTTCCATGATGTCCCCCAAAAGCGTAGATTCTCCAGACATGGTCAAACCTAAAGAAGCCAAAATATATCCCTTGCACAATGTGTTAGTTTGTTAGAGCCGCCATAACGAAGTACCACAAACTGGGTACCTTAAACAACAGAAATGTATTTCCTCCAAGTTCTGGAAGATGGATGTCCAAGATCAAGGTGTCAGCATGTTTGGTTTCTTCTCCCCTTGACTTGTACATAGCTGCCTTTTGTGTCCTCACATAGTCTTCCAAGTGTGTGTCCTAATCTTTTCTTAGAAAGAGACCAGTCATGTTGGATTAGGGCCCACCATCTGACCTCTTTTTACCATAATTACCTCTTTAAAGGTCCTATCTCCAAATACAGAAAACCAGTTATCCTTCCAACTAAGCCAGGAATATGAATTAAATAGGGTGCTGCCAGCATGGTGAAGCCTCTGTAGACAGCTATTCCTTATTCCTTTACCAGCGCCTTAATTCTTGGCACTATTTTTTTTTCCATTTAGAGCACTTTTTCTCAACTCTTCTTTATTCTCCTTTGATAAACTTACAATTCTCATCATTCCACCCATCCTAGGGTCATTAGGTTTATAATAATGTAAACATCCCGGCTAAAAAAGCAATGACAATTTTTGAGAATAAAGGTATTTCGGTCTTTAAAAAAAATCCATGTTTTCAGCCTTACTAAGGAAGTATCATTATGAGCACTGAATGTACCAGCTTGCCATCATAAGCCTTATGCAGTGTGGAAGGCACAGCATTTTCAAAGCCAAGCCTGCAACTTCTTGGTTTACAGAACCAGAGGTGCAGACAAATCAGCTTAGCAAATGGGCGTTTGATGGGAATGATAGCGTATAAAATTGGTTCTCTTCTTTGTAATAGGGAATTTCTTCGTCCCTAAATTTTCCAATGTGCTTTTCTAAATGTTTCTTTATGCAACTTTCTCAGAGTTGTGTCACTTAAACCTTTCTTGAGTTTTTTTGTTTTGTTTTGTTTTGTTTGTTTGTCTGGCAAAGACTGAATATTAGGAAGGAAGAATTTCCCCCCCGGAGTTTCACAGAGGAAATTTGGGTCTACCCTTGACACAAGAAACAGTTTGCCTGTATTTATTCTGCAGCTGGACTAGATGATGTTGGAATTTGTTTTTCTTGGAAACCAATCTCAAAGTCTGCTCTTTAGAGCATCATCAAGATGAGAAAATGAAAAGAGATTTTAATATCATCTTGAAGAATCTAGAAATAGATTTTTGTTACAGCTACTTAAAGGACAAACAAGGTTGATGTATGAGCCTTTATATTTCAGATTTCAATGTCTTCAGGGCTTCAATTCTATATCTCAAAGAAAACAAGCTCAATTACAAGTTAGCCTGTTTTTGAAAAGTTTGGAAAAGTTGGCCTCTCCCTAATGTGGAGTAATAGTTTCTAAAGTTAGCCAAGTGAATATTTCTTTGGCCACCTGCAAACTTCAGAGTGGAACTGAAGAAATTTGTACACATGTGGCATTGGCATTCAGATATTCACAAAGACAGGCAAATAAGTCCAGTTGTTTTCTACTTGCTAGTTGCCTTGATGGCTTACAGTCCTTGGCCACCTACCTGGGACTCTAAGACTCACTGCAGCCACACCAGTTCTTTGTCCTGTTTCCTTCTTTCCTGCCGGTGTGCTCAGGTTCTCATCCCCATCCTACCTCCCCAGAGTTCTCACTGTGTCCACAAACCACCATCTCCATCCACGGTCCATTCTACTGCATCTACCTCGTGCGCGCTAGTGGATTTTCCTATCGGCCTTTTAAACGGACTCAAGTCGCTCCAATCTTAAAACGAGGACTAAAATGCCCAATGCATCTTTGTCTGCCTTTCTGTTTCTTATCTTCCCCTTCACAGCCAAACTTCCAAACAGAATTGTCTCTGCTGCTTCAACTTCCTACACTCATCAAAGCCACCTCTTTTCTGCCACATCGTAGGAACTCAAAATCAGAACTTGCTTTAGAATAAAAACTACACTCCCCTTAAAACAGAGAACATTTATTTTGTGTTTGCAACAGGAATTGTAGCACAGATGGTACCAAGCATGCAATACAAATAACACTCTGGCTAACGAATGTGTGCTGAGCACCGCCTCAGTGCTACAGTTTGTTCTGAACGCTTTCTCATTCCCTATTCTCCACACGCCTAACAGCCTAGAATGTCACACTTGAATCTCTGTAATTCGTATTAGGAAAATGAGTTTTTAAAATATTTAAAAAAAAACAAAAAAACAAAAAACATTTTCTATATTTTCCCCATTCTGAGATTCTGATATGCACCCTTCCCACCTCTTGGTGAAGAAACACTGTCTAGAGAGTCAACAGTTAGGAAAGTGATGATTTCTTCTTTCTTCTAAGTAGACTGTGGACTCGGACTTTCAGCATCAGGAACAAGACATCCCAGGAAGTACAGATGATTAGAATGCAAACACGGCCTTGCAATTAGGGCCTCTGAATGCCAGGCGACCTTTTTTCTTAGAGTGGAAATGTCATTGTCATGTTTTTTAATTTGTGACTAAGAATGAATGTCATCACCCACAATCTCTTGCTCTTCTGATTACCAGCCACTATATAAATAACACAGCTACATATAATTGTATTTCTCAAGACTGCAGACGTATCTAAATAGGGAGACGATCCTTCATTTAAAAAATAACAAAGATAAAACCTGGAGAGGTGATGTCCTTGATGAGACCGAGGTGAATTTGAAGCTAATTCCTGGCTGTACGCTCAGGAAATTGTTAGCCATTCATTCATTCAGCACATACTTATGCGAGGTACTGTGGTGACACAGTTAAATAAGACAAGGCTCCTGTGCCCTGGTTGGAGGGAGAAAGAGAATTAAGCAAGCGTTTATACAGCACTGTAAGAGAGGGCATTATAAAACACCAGAGGAACACAACGAAAGAAGAAGGAGCAAGAGCGAAGCCTGGTTGGAGTCTTGGATGATGTAATAGTTAGGAGAGTCTAGGTGATGCTGTTGTAACAGATAAACCCTAAAAATTCACAGTTTCCAACAATGAATAAATGTTCATTTATATGGGCTGGGCAACTATTCTCCGTCCTGTAGCTATATCATCTGAAACAGATGGCCTCAAAGTCTCCTTTTTAAATCCCAGTTATTAAATGCCTTGTCTGAGAAGTGACTCATAGGATGCTTATATTATGAAATATGATTACATGGGACATGCTTATACTGAAACAGCATTTGTTATTTATCTGGAATTCAAATTTAATTAGTCATCTCGTATATATATATTTTTTTAATTTGCTGAATCTGGCAATAGTTAAGGAAAGGTTAGCTGACATTTCATGTAGTGTTGTCACACCCAGCAGCAAAAATGGATGGGCCCTGAGCATTGTCCTGACATTTTGAGCTGCACAGCCACCAAAGACACCACTAGCTCTTGCTGACATGTAGACTGGGCCGGGGCAGGCAGAGCAGAGCCCAGGTGGTGGCCAGAAGACACAGCTGTTAGAAGAAATGTAGGGCTGCTGATGTGGGCAGGAGAGTGTCTCTGCTGACAGTCCTCTTCCCAAAGCCAGAGCCTCCCAGCCACCTGGCCTGGAAGTTCACGAGGGCTTCTAGGGTCAGAGCTGATCCCACCTGGTCAGTTGCAGAAGGGGAGAGGAGTCCTGCTAAGCACTGTGTCCAGATGTCCTAGTGGCCACCCAGCCTAAAGCAGAGTACAGAGGGAGGTGTGTTACTGTTCTGGGACTGCACCCTCCATACAAACTGCCATCAGAGGCACAGGGGTCCATGTCCCAAGCTCCATCATCCAGGCTCAGCCCTCACTGTGGCAGAACCCAGGCACGTGGCAGAGCACACTCTGGCAGGCCTGCCCCTATATTTGCAGAGCTTGGGGCAAGAGTAAACATATCTCATGTTGAAAAATACACTTTCCTGCATATAAAATTGAAAAATGTGTGCAAAGCTCTGACTTTCATACAACTAAAAGTTGACAAGCTATTAAAGATGATTGAATTTACTTATTATTGCACATGTCTGGGTGTTCTGTTGGGAAGCCAGTGCTGTTTGGATGAGTAATTAAAGACATAATTCATAAGATTTATATACATATTCCATAAAATTGAGTTTTTGTATTTATTTCAGAAAAAATTATGTTGACATTAAAGATTTTCACATAATTTGCTCTCTTTTGGCAGTAATCATCCAAAGCAAAGGTTGGCAAACTTTTTTTATAAAGGACCGGATAGTAAAAATTGTAGGTTTTGGGGGCCATATGTTTTTTGTGAAAACTACTCTGACACTGTAACATGAAAACAGTCATAGAAAATGTATAAATGTTGAGCAGCATATCTGTGTCTCAATAAAACTTTATTTACAATACAAAAACAGGCGATGGGCCAGATTTTATCCTGCAGGATTAAAAATAAAATGTAATTGTGTTACAGGATACAAAATTTGAATATATTTTACCAGAAATAGTAAAAAAAATAAAAATAGAAAATTTGAATTATTTAAATACATTTTCAATAAGTTGTCTTCTAAAATATTCAAAATCCTATGTTAAAATTAAGAATTAAATACAAATTATGATTAGTTAATATCAACATTTTGAGTCAAAATTGTTTTAATAAAACTGAGTTTTACTTTAATTTTGTAAAGATCTGATTAAATCTTAGTAAATATTTTTATGAAAAACAAATCCATTCACAATTCTAGCCTTTACGGTTCACTTTGTTGCCAACATTAACTGGTATCAGGCTTCATCTGTATTATATCTAGACCTATATATTCACAAATTTAAAAGTCCTATGAATCGTTAATGTTGCAAATGTTCCTCAGCTGTCATGAGCAATTGTTGCAAAAACTAGAGATTTGGGAGTACTTCTAGAGCCGTGAATCAGAAAGAATATGAAGAAAAACAAGATGGACACTTAGCACTCCTGGAAAGTGGCTCTCCATCATGTGAGTACCTGTAACTCTCGTGTCATTGCAGAGAAGGGGTTTAATGCCAATTCATCGGTCCTCTCTCTCTTTTATGTGCTTTCACTTCTCAATCCTTCTCACTTTTGGAGGCATCCACCTCTGCAGTCAGCAGTGACACAATGAGAAACGTCCTGGGCATTTGGAAGCTGCCACCTCTTGTTTCAAGTAGTGGGGCGAGAGATGTGGAGAAACATCTCCTGCGTCTGGAGGGGGTTGTCCGCGGACGTGAATGTGTAGAGTGACGGGTTGCTCATGTCCGTGCTAAGAGTAGCATTCTGAGTGACAAGGTACTTGTGTGATTTTTAATAATTTAATTTTTATTTTATGCCAAGTCTTTCTTTTTTATAATTTTTCTGCATTAAAATGTTTCACTTTCCCAAGCAGCTGCTGAAGATGGCCGAGGGGCAGGACCTCCTGGTGCTCGACGGCCCAGGCCATCACCTTGGCCACCTGGAGACTCATCGTTGCCAAGCAGGTACTGCTGGGCCCGGAGATGGTGATCGTGCACTGTGAAGACATCAACATTTCTGGCAATTTCTACAGAAACAAGTTAAAGCACGTTGACCTTCCTCTGCAAGTGGATGTCCACCAACGAAGCCCACTTCTGAGACCCTAGCCTCATCTTTTGGATGGTGTGCATTAGGCTATCCCCAAGACCAAGTGAGGCCAGTCTGCTCTGAAGGCATTTGATGGGACCTTGCCACCCTATGACAAGAAAAAGCTGCCCTACAGAATGTGCTACAGAGTGTGCTTCTGAAGCCTATGTGAAAGTCTGTCTACTCAGGGTCCTGGCATTTAGGGTCCTGCACTTGAGTTATACAAAATTTGAATGTATTACAAGGGTTTACTTTCAGAACCTGGAGGAAAATAAACACTTGACTCTACACTCGTCAGACTATTTCTAGAGTACTGTATTCAATTTGTGGCATAAATAAACTCTTTAGAAAAAAGGAGTTTAAAACAACAACGACAACACAAAAATGTTACCCAGAATGATGAGCGACAAAGCCACGTCCTCGAATGCCATATGGTGAGCAGGTCCAGCTCAAATAAGTCATGATTTGTGATAATGCATATTAGTTAAATCGAGAGGGGAGGGATTCTGAATAGCCAGGATGCTGACGAGCCATAGTCACACCTGCTGGTTTTGCTGCCTAGCATTTTTACCCTTTTGATAAAACATTATCCTATATTTCCACTGGGGTTTGGATGAGGCTGATCCCACATTGAAGGCAAGCCCTCGTGCCTCTAGGCTATTTATTGATCCTATTATCCAGTAGAGTGGTATGGTTTGCTTAGCTATGGTCACTTGTCCCCAGGGATAAATAGACTCAAGGCTTTCCTGTCTCTCTTGGGGAAGAGAAGCTTTCTCTGTCCACTGGATTTGAAGCTGAGAGGATATAAAACTGCTACTGCAGCATCCATCTTATAATTGTGAGGGGAAAACCTAAGAAAGAAGCAAGCAGAGCTCAAAGGAAGGAACTGGATTCCAGAGGCACTGTTTGTGTTTGGTTAAGTCACACCTTAAGTCAGATCTGTCAGGGAACCTTGAAAGTGGTAAGAGCCAATGGATTCCAGTTTTGCTTTCAACATTTTGGATCATTTTAAGTCACTTGAACCAAAAGCCTCCTGAGTAGTACACAGCAGGGCTATGAAGGAGAGGAGTTTTGATAGCAGCTGGTGAGTTGGTAATATACAGAACTAGCCTGTTTGGGCAGGGGCAAGTGGCTTGATTTAGATGATGTATGACAACCTGTGTTTTATGACCATTTAAGGTTTGTGGCCTGTCAATTCAATATTGTAGCTGATATTGGTGAATTGTTTTTAAGAAGTAGCTACCATAATGCAAAAGAATAATTTGATTTAAAAATTACCTGTAAGTACTTAGGGTTTATTCCACAAACCTGCCAGAGAAAATCAAAGCATAAAAAATCTTTTGAACTGGCTAATACATGCTTCCTTTTCCATTACCCACTTTGGCACAGATTCAAAGTCTCTCATTCGTATCCATTTTAAACCAACTGTGTAAGCAAGTCAGTACAATATGGGGCATCATCAGAGTCCTGGAAACAGTCACTGTGGGAGACAGTTATCTGGGGACATATAATCTAGGAACTACCAGCCCTTGAATGAACAGGAAATGAGACATGTAGGGAGATGTCTAATCTGAAGATTTTATACACCAGCTTGCTTCAAGGATGTGCAGCTGAGTTGAATATTAACACCCACTGGCAACCTAGGACTGACAATGACTGACTCCATTCCTCCGTTCCTTCCCCCAAACATGTAGAACACTTACTAGGTACCAGGAATTTTGCCAGATAGCTGGTTAATATGGTCTTTGCTGTGACCTTGAGCAATTTATAGTCCAATGAGAAAGACAAATGCTAAAAGTGGCTTGTAGGGGACTGTGGAAGTAGAAATGTACACTTAATATTTGTGTATTTCACTGTATGTAAATTATACTTTGATTTTTTTAAAAGAGAAGAAAAAAAAGAATCACTTGAAAGCAGTACTGGAAATCTAGGCAGGGTATTATAAGAATACCAAAATAGAGAAGATTTGTGAAAAATATAAAGCAGAGATGATCAAATTAAGAAGAAAAAAAAAACCCAATGCACCTACAACCCCGTGAAAGCAGAAAGAGATCTCCAAAAAAGTGAACTTTATAATTACAACTTCAGAATAACCTCAAGTTTAGAGACAACAGGGACAAGGAGAAGGAAGTGGTATGATGGTGAGCGGGCAAAGAATTCACAAGCTGCAAGTACCTGCACCCATTTTCTGCTTTAGAAATGGCTAGTTCTGGAATTTTTTTCTCCCAGCGAAAATTTTAAGTAAAGCTACTGCTTACCAAATAAGATGAGAGTCATAATACAAGAGGCTCCCAAAGAAGGCGCCAGGGCCATAGAAAGTAGCCACTGCCCAGTTTCCCACTCCCGCCTCCAAAATGAGTGGAGCTAGGACCACTGCAACCAAATCTGCATTTACTCCTAAGAAAGAGATTCTCACCTGGGCTGGGGAAATATATCCAAACTACTAATTCAAAACATAAGAGTTTTGTCTAAAATATAAGAATCGACCATCAAAAATCATAAAACAATTGAAAGAAACCAGCAGAAGAATTATCAAACTCTGTAAATAAATGAACAACCTCCTGATGAAACAGTTAATCAGGAAAGAAAATAATATTAAAATATTATAGTTGGTATGCTTGGAAGAATTCAAGAAGTTCTTATTATCTACAGAAATTAAAAGCATTCTATACAAAGAATTGGAAATCTTGGAAATTAAAAGCATGATTGCTGAAATAAAAAATATTTCAACAGATGGACTGAAGATCAAATAGGTATGGATGAAGATCAAATTAGTGAACAGGAAGATCGAGTTAGAGGAATCAGTGAATAAAGGCAGAAGAGATGAGAATAAGATTAATATGAGTTGTGGCAGCTAGCTTTTAGGAATTGCCTACTATAAATTCCAGAAGGATAAAAAGAAAGAACTGAGAACATAAAGACTCAAAGGTACAAATTAAAAGGGCCCAATGAGTGCTGGGCAAGAATAATGAAAAACTACATTCTCATGAAGTTTCTAAATTCCAAGGATAAGGAGAAAATCTCAAAATGGCTTGAGGTGAGGGTCATGGGAGACACACCACCTAGAAGGAATTTGTTTTTTTAGGCGAGGCAACCCTTGGTTGACCTCACAAATTGCAAGGACCTTGTCAGCTTATAATCCCTTATTTTTTTATTTTTTATGCCTACAGCACCTGGTCTTCCTAGGTGGTCTCCCATCCAAGTACTAACCGGGCCCGACCCTGCTTAGCTTCCGAGATCAGACGGGATCGGGCTTGTTCAAGGTGGCATGGCCGTAGGCTAGAAGAAATTGATAACCAAATTAGCCTGTGGTTCTCATCTGCAACACTAGTGCTAGAAGATAAAATTCTGAGGGAAAATTATTTTAAATCCAGAATTCTAGACCTCATTAATGTATCATTTAATTATTTTGAATTTAGAATTCTATCCTCAATCTATAATTATGAGAGCAAAATCAGGTATATTTAGACATGCAAAGACTCAGAAAGTTTACTATCCAGAAATCTTTTCTAAAAGAGATACTCAAACATGTACCAGAAGATTGAGAAGGAGGAGGAAGGGGAAAGAGGAAGATATAGGACACACACACAAAAAAACAGTGGTAAGCAAGAAATCAGTAAAATCTGTAGCTAAGTCCATTGCACAATAATTGAATAAGGTCTATTTTGAAGATTGCACTATTTGCCAAGGTCAGTGATATGGGTCTTCACTGTCAACTGGTATTTATCGAGGAAGGTCGAGCTCCACTTTCTAGCTCACCGTTGTTGTGGGCTTCCTCTGCAGTTGTGTCGGTCATTGCTGGCTGTGCTCTACTTCTCCTCAGGGCTGTGTGTGGCCACAAGGGTCTTCGAGCTGATCCTGTGTCCGGAAATGACTGTCAGCAAAGCTTCCTTTCAGGGTTTGTAGAACAAACAGACCAACAGCTGAGACTTCCTCAAGTGAGGCAGGTGATTGTGTGTGTATGTGTGTGTGTGAGTGACAGATTGGGTGACAGAGTCCCAGTTTCACTTGGCGTTGCCCCCACCGCCTGAGATCAGGGGGAGGACAGGTGAATATTATGCCAACTGTTCCCCTAACTAGAGTGTGTTGAAGTATCTGAAGTTTGCTCCTGCAGCTTATGTTGGTTGGATCACGGGGTGTCTGAGTGCCATCAGAGTTCACTTGCCAGTACAAGGTGAGGGGGAATGGCATTACTGTGAAAACGGGGAGGGCCAGGGGACTTTCCTGCTCTACTGAGCTGTCACTTCCCATCCATGTTTGTTTTGCTTTTCTGAGAACACTAGGGTTTGGGGTGGGCTAAATGTCAGAGAGCACTGGTTCTAGTACAGCCATGTGCAGAGGCCAGGAGTGTATTTACTACCCAAGTTCCCCAAACTAACTCCAGGTAGGGTGTTCAGTTTGTGTGTGTGTGCGTGCATGTGGGGCGGGGGGTGGAGGGGAGAGGGAGAGGCCTGTTGGTAAAGGCAGAGTAATCCTACAGTTTCTCACATGGCAACAAAGTGAGAGTCACTGAGTGTCCAAGAATGCAGTCTCCCCTTGCTCGACAATTATCAATCAGCAGGGCATTTCTCTATAGAGACAGGTCCCTGTGTCTGTTTTGAGATCAAGACTCCATTCTGAGAGGGTCAATGCTATCCTTTCATGTCATGTCAGCAAGGCATAGATGTGTGTGCATGTGCAGTGAGATATTAGAGGGACTCACTTTTATCTGTCAAACAACAATTTTTCGATCAATGTGATTTAAAGGCTTCAAACATTTAAATCATTTCTGTTACTGCAAACTTCAAGCAATGAGCTCAACACCAGAGTATATCAAACTCATTACAGTTAGATATCCAAATCATCTCTGAAAATACCCACATACAAGCAATGTATTTACAATTTGCGAGCCTGCTAGTGATATTCTCAGGTCAGGCTCTGGGAAAAGCTGTACATCATTTCTGGTCAGGAGTGTGATGACCAAGCAAGGGATTTTTGCAGGAAAGTTTTAGGATATTTGGTATCCAGCTTCCCTGTTCCCTTCTCTTTCTGACCTTATACCCAGATGGGAACCCACTGGGCAAACACCAAACTTTACATTGTAAGCAGACACAGCGAAGGGCAGCCTGGGGAAAAACCCTAGAGATACTGGGCTAGTGTTCACCTTCCATTTGCCTGTCCTCCTCCTTCCCACCCCTGGCTACCCCACATCCCACTGGGGGTTCTCTTAGAATCTCATCCACTTATGTCCTGGGTTGGGGGATGGGGCTTTCCAAGGGAACTTTCCTGTAATTCTGATTTGCCAGTATCCAAATTGATTTAGAAAGTCCTATATGTTAGTGTGGTAAAATAAAAATAAAAATGGTACCTACTGTTTAACCATTTTTAACTCACTTCCCATTTGCTGCAATAATACACGCCAGTGGCATTTACCCCAAAATAACTCACGGATTACAAACTTAACCTTACCTCCAAAGTTCGCCATGAAATATCTTGCTTTTATCATTATTTTTGCATTGCTCTAGTATGTCAATAGTCTTTGGAAACTAATGACATCATTCTATTTATAGCATTCTGTTTTCAGTAGTGGTATTTCCATTTACAAAATATAGTAATTCTCGACTGCTGAAAATGTTAAATCCTTGAAAACGTAGCATTCCTATGTGTGATGTTAACATGGTTCTCGAGCAGTTGTTAGCCAAAGATTCATTTGATGAATTCGATTTACTTGTACATTTCAGGATTAGAGACAAGTTCTGTTTAGAAATAACTCCAAGAACAGTTTTTATATTTTATTTTCGCATTGAAAGCCAGTCAGATTTGCTTCAGCCTCAAAGAGCATGTTTATGTAAAATTAAATTAATGCTGGCAGCTAGCTGCCCTTTTTTTCCTAAACGGGAAATGGGTTAAACGTACATTTCAGTGGTATTAAGTACATTCACACCTCTTTGTAGCCATCAACATCATCTGTCCATAGAATTCTTTTCATCTTGCAAAACTGAACTGAACCCATTAAACACTAACTGCCCACTCCCTTCTCCCCTTAGCCCCTTGCAACCACCTTTTTACTCTGTTTATGGATCTGACTACTCTAAAAAGCTCCTATGAGTAGAATCATACAGTATTTGTCCTTTTTATTACTGGCAAAGTTCACTCAGCATAACGCCTTCAAGTTTCATCCACAGTATCAGAATTTACTTCTTTTTTAAGGCTGAATAATATTCTATTGTATGGATAGACCACATTTTGTTTATCCATTCATCCTTTGATGGGTATTTTGGATAAGTGAATAATGCTGGTGTGAACATGGGTGTACAAATATATCTTTGTTATCATTGAATGTTTTGATTGTGTAGCAAGATGCATAAGATAGACTTCAATATTTATTAACCTTTGATAACTAAAGAAAGGAACAAATTGAGAAGCTCTGTTGATTACACTTGCTCAAGGTCCTTGAGATCACTTCACATATTTGTCAGTTATCTCAATATTTTAGGTGGGATTTAAATAATGTGTCTAACCACATAAAGGCCCTCTAATGACTAAATTATTATAAAAAAACCTTAAAAAATAAAGTTAAAAATAATTTCTTAAAAGTCTGGAATTGATAGTTTTTCTAGAGGGCCAGAACACTGGTAATCCTGAAGCCTGAAGAAGGAGCTGGTTGTAGTGAACAATATGTACGCAGATAAGCAAAATAAAATGCTGAGTTGGTAAAAAGTGTACTTTGCATTTTTCAACATCTATATAGTGGTTCTGAATTAAATTTTAAAATATAAAATCTGCACATTACATTAACGTACAAAAATAACTTGAAATGTGCATATAATTATATAATTTTTTAAAAATTTAAAAACACATATATTTTTATATTGCCCCCTACCTTCTATCTTGGCAGATATTTTTTGTGGAGGACAAGTGGCAAATCTAATTCATGCATTTCTCAAAGCTATCTAGTTCGTTGATGTCATCCTTTCCTGTTTACAAGCACTATTGCGTACTTAATTCTGAGTGTGCGTGTGTGTGTGTGTGTGTGTGTATCTTTGGCCATTTTACTGGGGTTTGAGAAGGAGGGGAGAGAGAACTTTCAGGGTTACAATGCCATCTTGAAACCAAAGTCAAAATTTTATTTGATGAAGTCATTAAAATCTAGATGTCATGGAAAAAGAGCTTTCTTTAAATTCTCTTTCAGGAGATGTTGGTGTATTGGCTATGCTCTTTTAAAAGAAGAACATTTTTCTTAAACTAAATATTTTTTTCAGCAATAATCCCACTGCTCCAAATCTAATACTGGTTCAATATTCTCTTTTAATATTCTCTTTAGTATTTGTCTAGTGACAAATACTCATAAGGAGACACTTTTTCATTCCAGATTCCATGAACTTAACCATTGGATAAGAAGTAATTTTTTTTAAAATTATTTGTTTGAAAGCAAAAATGAGCCAATAAAAAGAATTGATGAAAGTTATACAACCTAATGTAGAATTTAAAAGTAACATGAATTGTGCTAACATAAAATTTTTAAAATGTTAAAAATATTATTCATGCAAATATAAAATAAAATATTTAAGATTTTATTCAACTAATTAATTCATGAGGGACTCAGTATGATGTTTACTTCAAAGAAGAACTAGTAAGATATTAAGTTTCAAAGGAAAATTTGAATATTTTCAGTCAGGAATGATAAAACAAATTTGCTAATAGATGCAAAACTGGTTAACTGGTTAATATATAGGACAAAATCTAATTAGTAGGTTTATCTTATTTTTACCCAGCAGAAATCACTTATATCTCTACTGGAAAAAATTAATTTGCACTGCTATGGACAAAAATCTTTTGCATTATCATCAATTTTCTGCAAATTAACTTCTACCTCTACAGAATTATAAAATAGCCTAGTCAATAGAAAGTCCATTAAAGGTTCACAACCCTATAGAATCAGATAATCTCTAGAAGTGCTACTAGACAACCCACTACCAGCACCCCACTGAAAAGACACCTAATAATCTCGTTTGCCCATTTCCCAGTTGTGGACAATTTTTGCGAACATCAGCAATTTAAAATACACACACACACACACGTACATACACAAATCTATCTATCTATTTATTTATTTGTTTGTTTGTTTGTTTGTTTGTTTATTTATTTTCTGCAGGGGGCATGGCAAAAATGGAGAGGTATAGGTTGGTTTAAAAATGTCTTAAATGAATGTATTTTTGCTGAAACAATTACATGATTTCGTGGAGAGCCGAGTTTAGCAAAATTTTGCCTAAATAACAAGAGATAGGCTACAATACTTGCACTGTCCATCTCCTGCCCTCCAAGCAGGCTCTTTCTTATCTTTGCTGAACAAAAAAATAATAATTAGCAAGAAAGCCTGCTGCAAAAGAGGTTAGGAAGTTTATTTTTAACTACTTCTTTTTAAGGTTGCACAAGTTTAGCCCTTATATGGGAGTATTCATGGGTGGTTAGATTTAGAACAGGCTCATGGTAGAGAGAGAAAGCCAGTGAGGATATGGGTGAAGTAGTGGGGGCCCTGCTCTTGGAGCACCCCACGGACATCACAAGCTCAGAGCCTTCAAACTGGAACTTAGTTCTGCCCCTGAAGCCTCTCCCTGCCCCGACTTGTAACAACTCCCTTTGGGTCTCTAGCTCAGTGACTCCCACCACTATCAACTCAGTTGCCCAAACCAGAAATTTAGGTGACATCTGTTATTTCTCTTTCCTTCTACTCCATTCTACTGGTCATAAACCCAGTGGATTCCACCCAGTACCACTCTCCTTTGCCACTTCTCTCCGCACTCATTGTCGGTTCCCTGCTCCTAGACGTGTCCTTTCTTGCCTGGGGACCCGCAGCAGCTCCAGGCTGGTCTCTCTGCCTCCCTAGCCCAATCCCAATCTCACAGACTCTGGGAGGCTTTTCAGATGAGGTCACGCTGCTTAAAACTCCGTTACAGCCTCACGGCAGCCCCCTTTACTTGGTTATGAGGTCTTAACTTATTTATCTCTGCATCTAGCGCCTCTCTCTAATCACCTGTTCCCGTTCGAAGGGGGTCCTCCCCGCCATTTCTAGAAGATACTCTCTTGTCCTTGTCTCTCTGCGTATGACTTTCTCACCTGCCTAGGTTCCTCTCCCGCGCCCTTTTCATCCTCAGGGGCTTAGTTTACTTACTTTCTCAGAGCGGCAGGAACTCCTGCCAGCCCTCCGCCCCCACCCCCCACCGCAACTCTGTCGCCCTTTAAGGACTTGTCACCCGGTCAAGCCTGTCGCCCCTGAAAGGCCCGGACCGGCGGCTTCTTGCCCTCTCATCTTGCCCCTGGAGCTCCAGCCCCCTCACCCCAGCTCTCTTTCACCACCTGGAAGATTCCTGTTCTTTCTGCCCCTCAGCACAGTTCTTTGCCACCCTAGGGGTGCGTCTCGGAGTCGCGGACCGGCTCGGGTCCCGCGTTCGTTTCACACGCTTAGGGCACAATGGACTTTCCCTTCTAGCACAGTCCGGGACCCTCCATTTAGCTGTGTCATTATCTGCCGGGTGACTGTCCCTCCCTTTCAGAACGTACGTACGGAGCCGGACGGACCCTCTTTGCCCGCTGTGTGTCCCCAGTGCCCACCGCGCGCCTGGCAGGTGCACGAATGAGTGCAGGGGAGAGTGGAAGGAATGAGCGAAGGAGTGACTGAATGAATGACCGTCTGCCCGGAGCGCAGGCCCAGCCCCGCCGCCACCCCCGGACCCCCCGCCGCCCT
>NW_006431915.1:6278032-6299580 GCF_000325575.1 Pteropus alecto | reverse complement strand
GACCGGTTTCGAGGTGGCCTTGCTCGCGCCCCGGGGACCTGAGGCCAGGTGGGGGCTGGGCGCGGGCGATGCCGCGGGGAGAGCCGCGCCCGTCGTGGGAGGGCGTGGGAGGGCGTGGAAGGGCGTTCCGGCTGCACTGTCACGCTTCCGGCTCTGCTGTGGCTTTTGCACGACAAATTCTAGACCTGATGCAATTTTCTTTCTCCCTTTTGATTTTTTTCATCTTGATGAAGAGCTAGATGCTAATATGGTGGGGAAAGAGGGTAAGGAAATTACAGGAATAAGGCATTCATTCATTTATTCATTCATTCAACAGATGGTCCTCGCTCTCTCCGCAGGATTTGAGGTCTTGGGGCTGGCCCCCATTGAGTTCGTATTTTGGAGGAGACAGACAAGCAAATAATCCATTTCCAGGCAACTGGAGTAGGGGTCCCCCCCTTTCTGTAAAACAGTATTGAATATGGTAGGAGTTACACATAGTATTACACATAGACATGTAAGGGAGGTGGCATTTACCCAAATAACTGTAACAGAAGGCAGAATGCCATCAGTGCTTTGGGAAGGTGTGGGTGCTCAGAGGAGAGAAAGATTCCTTCTAGCTAGGGGAATCTGGTAGTGTCATGGATGAGGTGACCCTTAAACTAAACAATCAAGGATTGATAATATTTGCATATGGGAAGATGACAAAAAGGCATCCCAGTTCATAGCAGAGGTCACAGTCAGCTCTCCACAAATATGTATACAATGGATGAATTCCAAATGGAGGGGCTGGAACAGGAGGTATGCCAAGGCACAGAAACATGGGACCTGTAGTTCGCATTGACTGGTATGTAGGAGATGGGTGGGAAATGGGAGTGGAGAAGTCGATTGGATTTAACTAGAAGGCAGAGTTGCCTTTAGATTTAGCTATTCCTGGGCAGTGGGAAGCCCCTGGAAGTCATTACAGGTTTTTGTACAGAGAGCGATATAAAAAGTTGATATAAGGAAACGCTTTAACTTCCATAATAAAACCAAACATTAATCCTGACGTGGAAGGGAACTTCCATGTAAGGAGATATGAGGGGTACGTTGCGGCTCAGACTCCTGTCCCCCCAAATTCTCTTCATGTTGGAACTTTTACCACCACTGGTGAGCGTTTCTCTTCATGGCTAACCCTTCTGGAGTGGCCATTTCTACACATCACAGGCTGTGGAAGGCTCTCTGGCTTCCTTCCCTAACCTGGTCTCGCATGGCAGTGTGCATAAAAGCTTGTATGTGTTTGGAGCCTATTTCAGAATCTTTGTGTTAAGATTCTCTAGCCTAGGAAACTATCCAGTGTGGTCCCATTGAATTGCTGGGCTAAGACGGTTAAGCATGGTAACTCCCTCAGGTTATCCATCTGAAACTAATTGAAAGCTGAGGTGAATTTGGGCAAGCGGAAGTCAGGGTTGCCTGGTAGAACCTTCTCTCCCTATGTAGGCATTCTCCCTTTATTTACAGCCTCGGAGAATTGGGCTTTACTAAGGGCGGGTTTCCTTACAGTGGATGGTGTGGGAATGACTGGAGGCTTAGCGCCATTGAGGAAATTAGTATAATAGCTGGCTTAGAAGTTTCAAGGGCTGACTCCACAGTGTGACAGCAGAAGAGGCCTGAATAGAGATGATAAGGGGAACTGGGAGAACTTAATAACAGACATTAAGGTGCAAGGGAACAGAAGAGGAAAGATGACCCTAAGGTCTGGGTGACTTGGATATTTGGTTCTATAGGAGGACCAAGCAGATTTGGGAAGAAAGACGACGTTGTTTTGAATATCCTGCATTTGAGGTGATGTCAGGGCTTTCGGAGGGATGAAATCAGTAGGGAGTTAAGACTGTGGACAATAGGTGTGTGCAAATGATGTAGACTTGATGGTCACTTAAAGCCTGTGGTTAATAACAGTAAGAGGACCAAGGACAGATTCTTGGGGAAGACCAAGTTGAGATGGTAGTTGCAGGTAGAGGAGAAAGAGCAGCAGCCACGAAGGTAGGAGGAAGACTGGATTTGAACGGCAAGGAATCCAGGGAGGAGAAGCCAAGGGGGTGGAGGTTGAGGAAGAGGCTTTGGATTGGTGACTCAGGTGAGTGGTGAGCCAGTACCAGCAGAGCAGTGAGGGTGGCAGTCAGATGCAGAGGGCTCTAGCGAGTGCAGAGACCGTGGCTGCACAGTATGATACTCTTTAAAGAAGTTAGAAGGAAGTAGAACTTGGCCAGTGGATCTGACCAAGTCAGTGCAACAATTTTTTTAGAGGTAGTGGTGGTAAAGCAGACTCAGCACATTTTTTAGACTCAGGGGCATTATTCAGTAGAGAGAGAAATTGAAAATGTGAAAAGATATTTAATGGAGCAAGTCAAAACGCAGAGTTGGTCAACAAGTGGGAAAGGTTAGTCTCTGGAAGGAGATGGAAGGAGAAGAATGGAGAAGAACCACTTCCCCCCATCCCTGCCCCCAGCTATCTACTCAGCGAGTGTTATTTGTAGTTCCAAACCAGCCCAGCCGTCCAAGCCCCATGCAACTCTCCAGTTCCCTTTGCAGCACCAGCATAGATACCGTGCCCTGCTTCTCCACCATACTTGTACGGGACACATGCACTTATTGACATACACGTTTATATGGTACCCTTACTTTATACGCTTACACCATACGGCAACTTAATCGTTTACTGGACAAAGAGCTCCGTGCGAGTAAGGACCGTGGCTTGTGTTAGGAATCTGGCATGGAAATACATGAAGACCACCCAAATGAGAACAGGCAAAGGTGATCTATTCAGAGCTTACTATAGCAAGAGAGTTAGCCATCATCACTTGCATTTGTCAGAGACTCAAAGGCAGGCAGTGCAGTATAAGAGCTTTATAGTAGAACAGAGGGGAAGGCTTCAGGTGTGCCCTGGTTGGAGGATGTTGGCATGAGGAAGCTGGAGGTTGCTTACTCACAGTGGGCATCCTGTGTGATTGGTTAGGGGAGTGGATTTGCCTTCCTCTGATTGGTCCTAGGTTGAAAGGCTGGGTGGGTGGGGGAGCAATAATTAGGGCAGCTGGCCGTTATAAAGTCCTGACCATTTGGGACTGATTGCTACAGAGGTTGTGGTTCGACTTCCTGGACTGATTGCTATAGCTTGTGGGTCAGACTTCTGTTTTTATGTATGGTCTGGCCATTGTCCGTTTGTATATTCAGCCTCTCACTGGTAACATGTGCCAAATTACATTTAATTGTTATCAAAGCTGTTTCAGGGAGAGGAGAGTGGGGGAGCCCAGGTGGGATGGCCTGAGTGTGAGGAAAGGATTAGACATAATTGGTAGAGCCGGAGGGTGTCGGTTTGTGGGTGGGTAGTGTGCCAAGCCTGAGGGGAATGGAGAGGTTAGGAATGGGGAGAAGGGGTAGAACCAGTCAATCCTGTTTCCTAGCCTTTCTCTGGCTTGCTCTGAGTCTAGGAGTGGCTAGGGGGACTTGCCGGCTCAGGCCTGGCTGGGGTTTGGAAGGCGGAGGAGGATGGGCAGAGGCTTTGAGAATCTTGCAGGAGCCATGGTGGAAAGGCTTGGGGAAGTTGTTCTGTATAAAGCACACCGGACTTCACTAATCACGCATCTCAGAGGCCCGGCTTTCACCCTGGCGTCCTGAGTCACAGCAGCATGTTCACTCTTCAGAGAGGGGAAGAGGAGGAAAAAAGACAAATGGAGGCAGTGCATTGTTTTGGAGGTTACTCAAAAGAAGGGAGCAGGATTAGAGCCAACGAAGAGCCCCACCGTGGGGGCCTGGCCCTGGGTACATCCTCAGCCTTCTGGTGAAATCCAAAAATGGGTTCGGACTGTCTCTGCTGCCTAAGGAAGCAAGTGGCCTAACAGCCTCAACTCTGCAGAGGAGACAGGGTGCACGAACTGCCAGCTTTTTAAAAAAGTGTGCACCTTGCTCAAGAATGTGAGTGGGTGACATGCAAGGTGACATGCAGGACATGAAGCTAGGGTGTGGCCTGAATGAAGGGCTACTTCACTCAAAACTCGAAAGCATTGAAATGGGGGAGCACTCAAGTGTGGATTGGTTCCTGGTTCGGAGGCCAGAGGTCGGGGCTCCACTGCAAGCTGGTCTTGGTCAGACAAGAAAGTGGACAGAAGAGGGCAAAAAGGCAAAAAGAAGCCGAGGGCCCTATAACCTCTTACAGGAGGGAAGGTTACGGGTTCTTGATGGGAAACCTCAGTCCTGGGTTGGGTGGGAAGGGAAATATAAGATGGTTCACATCTCCCTGCAAGGATTAAACTGCTTGACAGAGTAAAGCGTTCTCCATCGTGGAGGATTTAAAAGCAGAAGCTATGTTTTTGCTTGTTTCTGTCAGGACCGTTGGCGAGTATATGAGATTTCTTAGGTTCCTCCTCTTTCTGGAATTTGATGCAGTCTCTTAAGAGCAATGCAGTTTTACATAGCGTCGTAGAGAACGCTTTCTCTTCCCGCGTTTGGAGCCCCCTTTGCTTATTTCCTCAGGTCATTTGATCTGTTTGTGTATTTTCTCCACAAGTTTGAGAGACAGAACCTCATGAAGGTTGTTGGATTTGTTGGTCTAAGCGTGAATGGCTAGGGATTAGATTCAAATTCAGGCCCTTCATTTGTGCTTTTAAACTACCTTCTTCCCTTGGCAGTGGACAAAATCCTTTCATCGTACTGTCAAAGTCCACCGGCTGTTATTTCAGAAGTGCCCTTAAGTTTTGCTTGTGTATTGGAATTAGGAGCGAGAGGAGCTTGCTCGGACTGGCGGCTGCCATTCTATCTGGGGTGCGGGTTTACTTGGCGTGCAGTGCGGGGAGGCAGGGGTGAGCAGCACTGAGAACCTGAGGACACTGAGCTTCCAACCTCCGAGTCAGGTATCACCCAGGAGGCTGGCAGGATGTGGGGAAGGCGGGGAGGGATTACGTGAAATAAGAGATGATTCCTAGAATGTCAGCCCCATGAACAGGTAGGTCTGCCCACAGAAAAATGTTGCTTTGGGTTTTTGGGGTTTTTGCATCAATGTAGTTCTCCATCACTCGCTTCATGGGTATAATTGGGAGTCATCTATCTGTTGGTGCCTTCTTTTACGCATTAACAAAGAGTTGACGAATGGTTGGTATAATGTCTAACATGTCGTTTACCTGTATTAACTCATTTACTCTGATTCTCACATCAACCATGTGAAGTAAGTTTATTATTATCTTCATATTACAGATTTACAGGACACTGAGGCACAGGGATTATCAAAGATTACACAGCTAGCAAGTGGCAGGGCCAGGGCTGTAGCCCAAGCAATCTTTCTCAACCCTGCTCTTAACCGCGATGACAAATACCAGGCACTGCATTTTGCATGACTTATTTCCAACAATAATAATATCTGCGGAAACATAAATATTCATGTCAATTGTCTCTTTGTCTAGTGCTTTAGAGCTCATACAGCATTTCTATTTCTCACTAAATCCTTACAACACGATCTTTATCTCACAGACTAAAACTGGAGGATTGACAGTTTAATTTGCGTAAGATTACAGAACCAGGGAGCAGGAGAGAAGACTCCAGTGTAGGTCTCATCTTCTCCTTGCTGGATGTGGCTAAACCTAGCTTAGTCTCTGCAGAGTGGAAAAGGGAAGTGAATCTGGAGTGGCAGCTCTAGCTGGGGCTATAATAATAATAGTAATATAATAATAATAATAATGAAATAATAAAATAATAATAATAGTAGTAGTGGTAGTAGTGGTAGTAGTAGTAGTAGTAGTAGTAGTAGTAGTAGTAGTAGTAGTACTTGTCAGGCTTTTCGTCCTTCCAGATTTTAGAATCCCCACTCTCCCATTTTCTGCCAGTAATTCTAGGCATCCCTGGGTTGGGGATGGGGGTGGGGGTCCCTCACCTCTGCAGCTCTTCTTTCGGTTACAACATGGCAGATGACAGAACCAAAGTCATCCTTGACATGAATGTGAAGCTGCCCCTGACGTGACTCCCCCTCCGGTTCTATCCCAGAGAGTTCCTCTCCCTGGGTTATTCTCTCTGTCGCATTGGTCCCAATGCTGTGCGATATACGCATCATTCCAGACTTGGTGAAGGACTTCTTTAGTATTGCTTTTTCCTTCCCCAGGAATCTGACCCACATCCTTGAGGTCGAGTTAGACTTGCAGTGCAGCTCGGAGTGTGGTCCACCTGGGAGCTTGTAAGAGATGCAGATTCTCAGACCACACCTCACATGTACTGAATCAGAATCTCTGGGAATTGTGTTTTAACAAGCTCTTCAGGCAGGGTGATCAACTGTCTTAATTTGTACCAAACTGGAGGGTTTCCCAGGACACAGGACTTTTAGTATTAAAACTGGGACAGATTGGTTACTCTTTCCGCAGGTGATTCTTAACTGAGTTGGAGGCTCTTGGGCAATGGACATTTGTGTGGTCAGAAGCAGCACCCCCTCCTCCCCGCAATCTGTCTTTGGATTGGGGTTGTACTCCCTGCCCCTTCCTTTAGGACAAGTTGGGGTTCTCCCCCCACAAGGCTATTTGGTCCTTCAAGCATTTAGAACTCAGAAGGGAGCACTACAAGACCCTGCAGACTAGGCTAGTCATGGCTGCATGAGAAGATTCAGCTGAGAGCCTCTCTTTCTCTGAAAACCACTTTCTCTTCTGAGGGGTCTGGACTGGCGCTAGACTGGCATTCATCTGTCTTTTCTGCTGGTACGGGAAATAAACATTTACTGAGCTAAACATACCAGGTACTGTCCTTGAGGTTACACTTAGGCGAAATTATTCTTAAAAGGCCATGAAACAGGTATCCTAAGGATGGAGTGTCAGAACATAGAGGGAAAGGGCTTCAGGGGCCATTTAGCTCCTGCTTCTCACATGTGGTCCACCTGGGAGCTCATTAGAAATGCAACACTTAGGGCCCCACCCCACACCAACTGAATCAGAGCCTGAAGTTCAGCAAGGTCCTCAGGTAATTTGAATGCATTATAAAATGTGAGAAGCCCAAAGCCTTTGTTTTATAGATGAAAAACTGAGACCCAGAGAGATTAAGCGATTTGCTAAATATCGCACAATGAATCAACTCAGGTAGATTTAAGATCCAGTTCCGACTCTCAAGTCCAGTGCTTTCCCTCTGAATGTGGCTGCCTTCCTGCAAAGCTGTATTTTGTCTGTCTGGTTCTATTTATTGCATGAACTTGAAATTAATTCAATTCATTAAAAAAATACCTGTAAATTCTGTGTTTCACTAATTCAGATGAGACTTCCTCTAATTAATCTGAGTAAGTGGCACTACTTTGCTTAATTTTTTTTTAATGAGTTTATTAGATTCACTCAACTGTTACATGAAGTAATCATTTTCCACTTGATGTAAGTTTCTGGAACTGGATGTGTATAAATGCTGCCATCTTTATAAAGATAAGTAATCCATATAAGAAAGAAATTGAACATTTTACCATTATTTTTGTTGAGTCCGTTAATATGGTCCTTATATCTATTATTTCACTAGATACTCACACTGGGAAGAATGTCGTTATGTGGTTGATCACAGCTGGGTTTGTGGACTTGACCCAGGATCCATTATTTAAAAAGTACTCGATCCGGGGTTTTGGTTGAATGTGACGATGGATTGACAGTGTCTCTATGGAACTGTTTAAAAATATTATGTGCTAAAATGTCCAAATGGGTACATATATTTAACTCCTATTGATGGGCATTTAAGTAGCAGACTTATTCTCACTTTGGCTTTATATGTTGTCCCTACAATCAGGAGTTTTTCTGGTCCATTTTCTCCAGGTTATAAAACTCCATCTTATGTTGGGATTAGTGAGGGGAATCTGAGCATCTAACTACTCCTTATACATATTTTCAAGAACTTTCAGGCTTACCCTTATGCTTGCCTTCTGAGGTACTTGGTGACCCCAATTTCTGACTCTTTTGGGATTTGCTTTTAGTTCCTCCTTTCTCTCAGACAATTCCCGTATGTCCTCCTCTTCCATCATCTGAAATACTGTGGACGTCCTTCATCTGCTATCATCATCTCTCCCAGAGTTTACACCTTCCTGGTCCTTGATGTCATTTTTTGAGGGGGGAGAGGGGACTGGGGTTGAGAGTATATTAAATCTGTGGTGTTTAACTGGAAATCTTTCAATAAAAAAAACATTTTATGTATTTTTTATTACAAGCTCTTTCTTATTCCTAACTTCGTGTGTTTGTACATGCTCTTTTTTTTATTCCCCCATCACCAGTCTTACCTGAGTTTTGACTACTGGTCTTTATGATGCACTCCCTTTGGGGAAAGTTTTTTTTTTTTTTTTTTAATGGATTTGAATATACTTTCTAATTCTTAACATCATTTTTTTTTATCTTTACTAATTCCTAACTTTCTATAAATCTCTTTTTATTTTGTTAAAATCTTTTTTAATCTTCTTATATTAAAATTCTAGGGTGTTCCCCTGCCCCCCACCGCCCGCAGCTGCCTCTTTTTCTTTCTTTTAAAGCATAAAAACATGTAAAACTCAAATTTTTTGGAGTAGATAAATTTTTATATCTGGTATTAAACATTTCTATTTTGATATCCTCTTTGTCCCAAGAATTATTTGGGTGAGTGTTCTATGTTACCAAGTAGATTTTCTTTTGAAGATTCTAGTCATATGTTTTATTTTGTAGTTTTACTACATTATCACATGGTAGTCAGATAGTATGACTTGTACAATTTCTCCTATTTTGAAATTTGTTGTGTTTTTCTTTATGGTCTGGGTATAATAAATTTTATAAATATTCCACAGTTAATTTGGTATTACTTAGTGATAAGTAGTGGCTTGCCTCATTTCTGTTATCTTTTGTTTAAAAAAAAAAAAAGCAAGCAAGATTACGAATATTTAGAAATCTCCCTTTCTCCGTTGGTTTCATGCTTAGAGTAGCCTTGAGGCGAAGTCTTTATTACCTGGGTAGAAATGGAGCCAAGACTGAGATGAAATTCCATCCTGAAAGGTTCTCTTTACTGGGTCACTCCTGAAATTACAGACGCTGAGAATGCAACACAATATCCCACTAGCCTCTGGTAGAAATTCTTGTTTGATCTTGGGCCATATATCACCATCTGGTAAATTTGGATGTTTCAAGAGTTTTAGCCCCAAACATTTTTGCCACTTATCTAAGTAACTGAGATCTGGTCACCCTGCTGGGACCTGGCTGTTATCTCACTGACATTTTAAACCCATTCACTTTTTCCTTAAAAGGAAAATGAATAGCGTAATAGAGAGAGATAAGTTCTCCCCTCCATTTGCTTTTTGAGTTGTAGTAAGTAGGACTGCAGATTCCTTTATCCAGTCGGTCAATAAAAATATGTCGAATGTTTATATTGAACAAATAATGACATATGGGCAAATGACATAATCCCTGTCTTTGAGAAACTCATTCATAATACCAAGTTGGGAAGACAGAGCTGGAATAGACTATAATGACAGATTAACATGGTCGATATGGGAACGTACAAGTGTTAGGGGAACACAGAGGAAGATACATTTACTTTTCTTCAAAAATGGAGGAATGGGGAAGACCTCAGGGAGAATGTGATGTTTAAGTTGGATCTTGGAATAGGAATAGATGCTAGCTGGACAGAGAGGGAGGGATAGGCATTCAAGTTGAAGTGACCATCCTGACTATGGTGTGAAGTATGACAGGGGATGGCAGGTATGGAAAAGAGTAGTGGGTCTTCTGCCCAGAGACTACTGGGTGTGGTTCTGGTTTGGGAACAGGGAAGCTGGAAGAGTTAGCCTGGATTCAGACTGTTAAGACCACTGATTGACAGGTAGAGGAATTTGCACTTTACCCAGTGGCAGTGAGTACTCATTGAAAGTTTTTAAAGATGGGGTCAGATCCTTTTTAATTTAGTATTCAAATTTTGGTTCTCTATTATAAATGTTTACTACCCAAAATATGATTTGTCTAGAGTAGATGACTGAATTTTTCTTTTCTTGAAATATGTATCTTAGACATCTGTGCCACTTGCCATGAACATGCCACCTGCAAGCAAAGAGAAGGGAAGAAGATGTGTATTTGCAAATATGGATTTGTGGGCAATGGGAGAACTCACTGTACTGGTAAGTCCTGGATTAAGTTGAAAAGTTGAACCAAGAAGGAAGATTCTCTGATGTCAAAGAATTGATGTCCTTGGGAGGAAAACATTGTTATTTTGTTCACATGTTTTTATTACAAGAAGTTTTGTCAGTTATAATAAGTCTTTGTTTTAGTGGTTGGATATATTCTTTCTCTAGCGTTTCCAGAGAAATATCCCTCCTGTTAGAGGTCATTGAACTTGAATCTCTGGAAATTCTCTGGCCTAACATAAATTTGAAATCTGTTTCAAGTCTTGAGTTAATCTTAACAACTCGAATATTACATTTCTTAATTTCTCTGATTGTTTTGATATAAAACTACTTATGTTAATACCATGAGAAAAAGCAAAACACAGTTAATTGTCTATTAGACTTTTTGGCTAATTAATGAAATACTGTTTCTTTGAGTTTCATGTCTACGAAATCCGTCCTCCAATTTTTTTTGTATTTGTGACCTCTGAGAGTCTTGGATGGCTTAAAAGAGTACAAAGATCTTTAGGCTAGGCTAGAAGCATCTGAGATTGATTATGCTTTGTCTCATAGCATCCATAATGCCATGAGAGTCAGACAATATCCAGGTTCAAGCCCAATTCAGAGAGAGGGAGAGTTGCACAGCAACTTTATAATAGTGGATGTTACTTTATATAAGCACAGTTTCCTCCCAGCAACCTTGCTGCATGCAGTAAAATATCAATAGTTTTGCCTTGAGGTTGTGGATTGACGATGTAGACAACTTTGTTGTGATTATCCTTTTTTCTCTCTAAAAGAACAACAACAACAACTACTACTACTACTACTACTACTACTCCCCCTCCTCCTCCTCCTCAGTTTTGAGTTCAAAAAGTTATATTCTATTTCACAAGTACAAGCTTTCACAATCACACACCATTGTCGATTCCTGCAGGCTGGAGTCGTGCCTTCTTTGACAGCCTCTCTCTTTGATTCTGCCCACTGAAAATTGTGGCTGCCCTGCAATCTGAGTTTCCTGAGGGCATTTCTCCCACCCCCTCCATCCCCACCACTTGCTAGCAGGGGCTTGGAAACCAAGTTGGAGTTGATGAGTGCGGATAATCTATTTCCGCTCCCTCCCCTGCTAAGGTCTTCCTCCCTGGATGCCCCCACCCTCTGGATTGCTCCTTGACTTCTGAACACTAGAAACTTTTCCATGGAAGGAGGGGACTTTATTAATTTAGGTGGCACTTGCTCTCAAACACTAGACACTGCATATCCCAGTATCTGGCCTCCTAAAACCGTGAGGTTATGCATGTGCCAGAGAGACTGTAACGTATTATGCTAGGAGACCTAAGAATTCCAGAATCTCCTGCAAACCCAAATATCCCTTCTGGTGAAGTCTACATGGGAGAAATGCCTCAGAAACAATGGCAGGAAAGGCAAAGGACAGGAATATCTTGTTTTATGGGCAGCTGGGCTTGTGTCTGAAACCCCAGTGCTGGGTAAGCTGGCCTGGACACTTGGCTTGGCTATGGCTTGAGGGCCTGTTCTGTCTAAGTGCTCATGCAGATCTTACCACAGACAGTTTTAACGATGAATCATGCTCCAGGTTCAATTAAATTTTAACAAGGGTAATACAAGAAAAATGAAAACTAAAACAAAACAACACCAGAGGTTTGTTTTTTTGGGGGGGGGCGGGGGGGTTGGTACTTTTGAGTTAGCAGGAAATGAATGCAATTGTGAGAGGCCATGGAACTGCTTTGAGGAAACCACTGATGTAATAAAACACTAACTAACAAACAAACAGTAAAACTCCATTTCACAAGTTGATTAGCCTCTCTCCCCTTCCTCCCCAACTCCTCCCACTCAAAAAAACAAACCACTAGCTCAATAGATGAGCTCTAAAAGGATGCATATGAAATTGGTCACAGGAGTTTCTTCTGATGGTAGAAGCTAGACAGTGTCAGAAAACTCTGGCCTGAGGACCAAATTTGGCTGCTGCCTGGTTTTGTAGAGTTTTATTAGAACACAGCCTTGTTCATTTTTTTACCGATTGTCTATGGCTGCTTTAGGCTCCAAAAGCGTGGCTGAGCAGTTGTAACCAGAGACCCGTGACTGGCCCTTTACATTTACGGCAAAAGTTTGCTGACCTCTGGGCTAGAGGACAGAGACAGTAGGGAGCTTTACTTTCATTTTGCATCTATGTCAAATTATGGAATTAAAAAGACTCAGGGCAGGCTTCTGTCGACTCATCAAGACTCCCATACTCACTCCGGCTCCGCCTCGCTGGTGACTAATGTTATTCACATGGGTCATTGACGATTAGCAGGAGCTGTTCCTGCCACAGTATTAGCCCTGTTCCCAGATGAGGCTTAAGCACTAATTCTATTGCGTTTCCTGGTAACTCAGAAATAACAAATTTTCCAGTTAATCACTGGATGTAAAATCATCTTACTCTGGCTTTCATGAAAAAGCAAGAATGGCTGAGCTGGAGAAGTGGGATTCTGCTTTGTTTCCCCAAGCATGTGACGTGATCTTTTCTAGTGTGGAAAAGTGCAAAAAAGAATCCCCTTCTCCCAAGAGGGATTGCCGGATCAAGACGTTGAATTTCTTTTGTGGTTTTGTACATGCCCAGTGCATGACTGCAAGGGGCCCATGTCCTGCCCTGTAGTCTGAGAAGCACAGTGACAGGAAAAGAGGCTGGGGAAATATGTCATCGAGCCATTGTCACAGAATATCGATTCCCAAGTCCATAGCACAGGAGAACGGTCTGCAGTGTGAAACATGGTATAGACTGATAGCTCTTCCTATGTGTTGTCTGAATATACCAACAGATAAAAACGAGTGCCAGTTTGGGGCCACCGTGGTCTGTGGGAGCCACACATCTTGTCACAACACACTCGGAGGCTTTTATTGCGTTTGCCTGGAAGGATATCGAGCCACTAACAACAACAAGATGTTCATTCCCAACGATGGCACCTTTTGCACAGGTACTCAAGAAAGGGGCCACGGTGATGGCAGCTCGGTGATGGCCGTGCAGGATCTGGGCTGTGGGGGAGGAAGGGCACAGGGCTGTGGTGTAAGGGAGAGACTCTCCTGTAAGAATATCTGTATGAGAGATTCAGACATGGACTGGGTATTAGTTAATATTAAGGAATTATTGTTAATTTGTTAGATGAGATAGCAGTATTGTGGTATTTAAAATACCATCCTTTTTTTCAATAATATTTTTTATTTTTCAGTTATAGTCGGCATACAATATTACATTAGTTTCAGTTGTATAACAGTGATTAGACACCCAAATAACTCACGAAGTGATCAACCCAATAAATCTAGTACCCATCTGCCACTATACATAGTTAATGAAATATTACAGACTACATTCTTTACACTATACGTTACATAGGACACTATTCTTATTTTGGGAGATGCATGCTTAGGTACCTAGGGGTGTTATTATTGAAGTATCTAGTGTTATTACATCAGTAAGTTACTTTAAATGGTAAAATGTAAACAATTGTTGAATCTTGGGTGGGTCCATGAGAGTTCACTGTAATATTCTTTTTCTTGTTCTGTGTATTTGAGCATTTTTATAACAAACTACAAGAGATGGTATGCCATCTGCAGGTTCCTGTAACCCCAAGGTAGGGTGTTCTTAGAGTGACTCTGATACTCACCAGTTCTGTGGACACTACCTACTAAGGGCGAGGGAGTGGGCACCGTGATGTTGGCTCCTGGGAGATCAGAATGCGGCGCTGTTAGGGATGTGGGCTCACTTCCCACAGGAATACGCTGAGTGAGGAGTGCAACTTTTTAGACCTCACTACCTTTGATGGTCAGATTTCTGGGTATATGTTGGTTGAATGCAAGGGGTGGGCAAAACCTTCCTAATTTCTAGTGGCCCCTGTATTATCTGAACTCGACTTACAAAGTGCCATGATAATAGAGCTCTTTGGTTTTCTAAGAACGTCTTTGAACAGTAATGAAGAGCAAAGGCAGGAAAAGACTGCTGATTCTAAGATGGTTTTGCATAGACTTCATGACTCTGCTTAAAAGCTGCACTGTTTAAAGATTTTCAGGGAAAATAGAGAGGAGAACATGGTTTATCTTCGTACCCTCCAAGAACCACAGCTTCTGATGCTCTGATTCACTCTCGCTCTTGATCTGTACCAGGTAAAGATCCCTCAAAGGGTACATTTGATTTATTCTTGGCATGGATGAGCACAGTGCCTCAGAGAAGACATTTTAAAATATCCCGTTGTTTTAGGTAGCAACTTACTTGCTACATGATTGCAGAAGTGCAGTGTTGCAGAGTGAAATGAGATGTTTAAAAAAAAAAAAGATACCTATTAAAAAAGATGATGATCTGGTGTTCAGTTCATTCAATATATATTTCTCATGCGCTTCTACATGCCAAGGCTGTGCTAGTGGGAGGTGATGCAGATAGCTAATTTCAGAATAAAGTGTTAGTGATAGGTAAGCAAAGGGCACTTACTACAATCCAGAATCCACAGGGACACTGATCTTGCATGTGGGAAAGGAGATGGGGAGCCTTGTGGAGGACATGATACCTGAAATTGTGTTTTCATGGCTGTGGGAGTTTGCCAGGAAAAACTTTTATAACTATCACTATGGTCTCCAAGGATGCATTCTACTTTTTTAAAATGTAGGGAGAAGAAGAAGAAGAAAGAAAGACTTTATGAAAGAGTTAAGTAGATGTTAGCCTAATAAGAACCAATCTTCCCGGAACAAAAGCCTGATCTAGACTCTGCTTCTGTTTCTCTTCTTATAATTATTTAGTGACCTTTCCTTTTCAAAAGAAATTGAGATATAATTCACATATCATAAAATTTACTCTTTGGAAGCATTCAGCTCAGCGGTTTTAGTATATTCTATTTACAAAGTTGTGCAACAGTCACCACTATCTAATTTTATACCATCTCTATCCCCCATCCAACAAAAGAAGCCCCATATTCTGCGGCAGTCATTCTTGTGACTTTTCCTTTGTAAAAGCTGGTGGGCGACTTTTCTTGACAATACTGAGTTTCTTTCAGAATCATAATTGCCATAGAAACATCAGTGGACTTTAGCTGGGACAGAGGCTTAGCAAGTTTTGGAGTCTCAGCAGTTAGCCAGTGTTTGCCTGGAACCACAGGATGTGAATCATAGTTCTTGAATCACAAGGAATCCTGCGACCAGAGGTTTCTCATAGTTTGCAGGGTTCAAACCAAGTTCAGGGGCTGGTTGGGGCTTTTGGGATGTCACCAAGGGGAGATGAAGAATGAATACAGGGGTTCTAGTGTAGGGGTTCTAGTTCTGGAGAACCTGCAGATGTTCTGGCCCCCAAGGCTGCCCCCAAAGGACTCCTGGGGATCACGGAAATGTTGCCATGAGCCACAATCCAGAGGAAGAATCTCTGTGGCACTTCCAGTGTGAAATGGGTTTGACTTGGGTGGGCTGAGAGTAAGTGAAGGGAAATTAGACTGCAATGGGAATAAGGCCTGGGGCCGTCATCTCCCTAACAACATGACTCCAAATAGTCATGGTCCTAGCAATATCTGCCCAAAACGGCAAAGTTCCTTTTTTATGACTTTGCATTCCCCAAGTCTTGGGAATCCATCTTGACACTGAGGGCAGCAGCAACCTTTTTTTTCCTAAGATCATTTCCTGCAGTTATCAGAGGCTGGGGACATTTCTTCCAGAGAAATGTAACAGCACTTCAGCTTTGACTGAGAAATGGGGGAAAGGGAGGGGGGAAAAAAAAAAAGATCCTGGCGGGAATGAGTGCTTTGCAATCATCAATTCCTGGAACCTCCTGCCTCCAAGGTCTCTACTCCATAGGTCTGCCTGTGGTAAAGTAAGCACCTTCATTCCTGCACCTAAATCCCTACTGTTCCCAGCACCAGTGTGGTCTGTTGGTTTTTCTCCTAAGTCAGGAGCCTTGTTCTCCAAGTGAGCTGTTGCCCACAAGCTTCTCAGCGGCACTGCTGTGGCAAATCCTGGAGCAGCTTGCCGTGACCTCAGGCACAAATGCACAGCCCCGCTGAGATCCTGCTTGCTCTGTGTGGGGTATTGCTCAGGAGGATTGCAGCTGTCCTGAGGTGTCTCCCAGGACACTCTCCAAATAGGACTTTGCTCCCCAAATCCCAATTCTTTGTTTTGGCTGGATTTATACCTAAAGAGTCATGTTTTACCACTCTGAAAGAAGGGAGAAGCAAGGAAAGATAAACTCAAGGAAAAGCCCCACCCCCTGGCCTAGGGGTATTGCTCCCTACTGCACAGAGCAGCCTTGTAACCATTGGGTTGCCTACTTTCCCTATGGAGTCCCCCTGATTCTTACTTAGGTCTCCACCTGTGGTAGGTGATGACTTCAGGCCTCTGCTACCACGCCAGCTCCTAGGAAGGAGAGAGAGGCCAAAGATTCTGAATCAAAAGATGGTTAAACCCGACTTCCACCCCCCAAATGGTCCTTGACGAAGGCACCATTGCCTCGCTTTGGGAGTGAGGGGGCATGCCTGAGTTCCCCCTGCTGGTTGACATCGCCCACACTTTCCTCTTGCCTCTTACTTGCTCAAGCCCCAGGATATGGATATCCAGGTCGTTTCTCAAGGCCCTGTTGGGAAGAACAAAATATGTACAAAGAGTTCTTTTTTACTCCACTAATTTAAAGTTTTGGGAGGAGTGATAGGGATAGGAGCTGGGCTTAAGTTTATCTTTGAACTATCTATAAATGAACTGTCTATAAAGTAGGTTTTCCTAAGCAAACTATCAGTATTTACAAGATCGTGAAGAAAATGTTTAGTTCTTTGAGTTCAGGCTCTTTGCTCATCTCTGAGAGTGACCTCGAAAATGGTTCTCAGTTTATTCAGCTACTGCTTTAACAAAAGTTATCTGTCAAAAAGGATGAACGGTTACCTTAGGATGGCGCTGTGGAATAGAGTAGGGACAAGTGGGTCATTTAGTTTTAATGTGTGTAATGATCCATGATGGTTCTTCCCACAAGGACACAGAAGAATAAGCCAAAATTTTTTCCTCCATGGGAAGGAATATAGCTTTGTTTTTTTCCACATATTAAAGAAACACAATGTCACGTGGAAAGGTTAAGCAATTATAGAAAAGTATAAAGGAGAAAGAAAAAAAAATCACCTAACATGAACCCGGGAGCAACAGTAATTTGTATTTTGGTAAATCTCAAGATGCCTCTATGCA
Organism: Pteropus alecto; assembly: GCF_000325575.1. Classification (NCBI taxonomy): domain Eukaryota; kingdom Metazoa; phylum Chordata; class Mammalia; order Chiroptera; family Pteropodidae; genus Pteropus; species Pteropus alecto. The sequence goes on along the minus strand of NW_006431915.1, from coordinate 6,282,326 downwards.
TATGTACTATAACTATAATTTTAGGTTAATAACATGTATTTCACTTCTGTAACACATGATGTTATTTTCTCCATTTCAAACTCCATGAAATAAGGGAAGACAAAATTTACTTCACTCCCAACACATGATCTTTCATTTCAATAAAAATGATCCAAGAGAAATGAGAATATATGTCTATGAAAGACTCGTACATGAATATTGAAAATAGCCCAAACTGGGAACAGCCTAAAAGTCCATCAACAGAAGGATGGATAAACAAATTGTGATGCATTCCTAGAGTGGAATATTACTCAGCAATAAAGACGAATTATCTATTGATACACACAACATTGAGGAATCTCAAAACCATTGTGCTGCGCAAAAGATGCCATACACAGAAACCTATATTATTAAAGATTCTATCTATATAAAGTACAGGCAAAACTAGTTCATAGTGATAGAAGTAAAAACATGGTTGCTTCTTGGTGAGTGGGGATGGACTAGAGGCCTGAGGAAGCTTTCTGGGTGATAGGAATATTCTATTTCTTGTTTTGGATGATGGCTACGTGGTTGTAGGAGATTTTCAAAACTCATGACCTGAACACTTAAGATCAGTACGTTTTATTGTATGTAAATTATAATACACTTAAAAAGTATTAGAGATAGATATCCAACACCTTTTAAATTAACTACAGAAAATTCATTATATGACTGTACTATGTTACTTAACTGGTTCTCCCCACCCATTGTGATTGTTTTTGTTTTTTTTCTATTATAAGAAACGCTATAATGAACATTCTTGTACTTACATCCTTACAAATAATTTTCCCCTTGTTATAAATTCTGGCAATGGTTTCTGTGTCAAAGATAAACATTTTACATTTTGATACATAGTGCCAGTGTCTTCAAGAAAGTTCATACCAATATTCTCTCTGACTGCTCATTTCATGAAGGTGTACATTTCTTTACTTCCTTGCGAACACTGGATAATATTAATAAATGATGCGAATTTAACAGTCTCGATTTTAAATTGGTATGTGTTTTCGTTTAAAGTGGCTTCCTAAGATGTAGGCTTCCTAGTTGAATTTGGCATTTAAGGAGGAAAGATGATAGAAAAAAATACTTTCTAAGTTGTAAGAAAGTAATTTTTATCTCATCATACTTCACAGAGTTGGGAGGAACGAGATCTTAGGTGGCGATTTAGACAAAACTAGGCTTCGAGAGCATCTTCATGAACTTTGAAGTTCTCGAATGCCTTTTTCTCACTGGGTCCCTTCTAAAAGTCTTCAGATTTTAAAGACTTCCCGAGACAAGAGCTTGCGTTGAATGTGTTTAATCACTGACTAGCTGCTGTTTAAACTTTTGCCCCTTTGGCACTCCTGTTCCAGCTAAGGGTCCTCCAGATGGATTTTCTGCTTCTGTCTTGGAGCATGCAAAGCCAGTGGAACAAGCCGTGTGGCCACTCCCCAGGCCCCAGCCAAGAAACCCGGAGAACATTGCTCATGGTCACGCTTGGGCTCAGGTGTAGGTCATGAAGGAGGAGTTGTGCTCCAGGGATATCTGAGTCAGTAGAGAGGCAAGACTCATTCACATACTAGCTGACACGTCTTGAGGACTTGTCGCCTGCCCGGCACTGTGCTAAGTACTATCCACCGATTTTATTTAATCCCTCCAAAAAACCTACTATGATTAATTTCATAGTGGTTTAGAAAGGTCAAGGAACAGACATTAGTACATCTAGTAAGTAGCAGAATCAGCTCTTTTACCTAGGTGTTTTTTGACTTTGAAACCCATGCTATTAGTTGAAAGGGCTGCATATAGAGTGCCAGGGCCCTGGGCCCAGGTCAGTGTCCTGCTCAGTTTTGCTACTTTCCAGCAAGAAATTGTTTTGGCTGTGCATAAAGTTAAATAATCCCATATATAGAATCCCATGTATAGAGTTCCATATTATAGAATAGAGTAGAAAGGAATTTTCCCCCTCGATTAGTTAAATATGTTAATAAGATTGCCTGGAACTTTTTTTTTTTTTTTGCAAGCAAACACATTAAACCTTGGAGGACCCATGGAATTTACCACTACATGGAGAAATTGTTCTGAGGAGCTTAACATGTGTATTCAAACAAGACTCTTAGAAGGGATTAGAAAAAGGGATGGTGTGTGAGCATTAAGAGGGAAGAGGGGGCGAAAAGTCAAAATCATGTCATAATAATCTCAGTGATACAAGGCAGATATATCTAGACTTCATTAAGGCGACTGATGATATCGTGGACAATCCCCGTGGATGGGGAATTATTGATTGGACGCTGGCACAGTGAGATTGTAATGTGAGAGACGGTGTGGCAGAGGGACGAAGATTGCGGTCTCCGGAGCCAGATGTCTGGCTTCCAGTCCTGGCTTCCCACTATTTACTTAGCCACTATGCTTCAGTTACTCCATCTGTAAAACAAGGACGATAATAACATCTGCCTCACCTGGGCCCAGGTCAGTTGGGGTTATTGTGAGGATTAAATAAGATAGAAATAATTCGTAGTAAATAATGAAGTATTTACAACAGTGCTTGGCATGTGCCAGACGATGTGCAGGAACTGTTAATAGCTGTCATTATAACAATTACTGTTATTAGTTTGTTGAATGACGACACAAAGCAAACTGATCGATCACTGTAGTGACTCATACAGAGCTGATCGGTGTCTAGAAAGTCCAAGTCTTTTCCAGATCCCTGCTGCTAGGCCATGTTTTTGCCCTATAGTTATTTGTACTGATTATTTTTAGAACTCTGCTGAAAAAACCATTGATTCCCACTTAACTGTCTTTTGAGGAGTTTGGAATAGGTGGACAGGCTGAAAAATGATTTCTATGTCAAAGCTATCCATACACATTTTACAAATTCCTCAGTGGAATAAAAAAATCACGATAAGCTAAAATGATGGATCCAATCTAGAACACATGTTTTATTCTGCAGTGGTGAAATCATCTCTAAAGTACTACCTTGAGATTGAATTTATTTTGCGTTATTGCTAATCCTTTCTTAACAATTGCCGAAAGCACCATGATTTTATTATCAACAATTGTTTAACCCTAAGTTTTACTAGTTTCATTTCTCAGCACTCTTTGTTGTGTTTTATTTTGTCTTTCCCTTCGTTGACATTATTTATTCTGACGTTTTTCACTGGCTTCCGTATATTCTCAAAATCTTTTTCAGAAAAGAAATGTCAGTGGTATAATTCCTGAGATCATTCATGTTCTAAAAGGTCATTCCTTTGTTTAAATATAGCACGATGTTTTGTCCTCTTTTCCTTCAAACTCTATAAATATTACTCCACTGCTCTCTAGTATTTAGTGTTTCAGACAAGAAGTCCTAGGTAGATGGGTTCTCTTTTCCTCGCAGGTTTCCATCCCTTTCTTTCAGGAAGTTTATCAATTTTTTCCTTACGCATGAAATTCAGAATGACTTTTCATGTTTCAACATTCAGACCGTCAGTTGTAAAGGCTATGCAGGTTTGAACATATCAGCTGAGGGATTTTTTTTCTTTTGGTATGAATTCTTACACATTTACTCCATTCTCTTCTGTAATTCCTCTTAAATGAATACTGATGGTTGCCATGGGGGATGGGAATGGAGGATGGGTGAAAAGCAAAAAGATACAGAATAGTATAAAAAGTATAACCTAAAAAAAATTAAGTGAATATTCAATATTTTGGATTGGTCCTCATCTCATTTTTTGTCCTGTAGTCTATATCTCACATAATTCCTATTTCTATGTGTTTTTGGAGAATTTCTCAAGTTGGAATTTGCAAATTTATTTTTCAGCATTGACTGACCTATTATTCGATGCCTTTATTGAGTTTTTATTTTTGACATTCATATTTTGTTTTTAATTTCCAAGACCATATCATTTCTCAGAAACTCCCCTCTTATTTTTATTGATGCAGTATCCTCTTAATCTCATTTGGACTTCTGCATCTCTTTCTAAATCAAGAGTGTCTTGATTATCTATCACTATGTAACTCCCCCCCTGCTCCATTTAGTGACTTAAAACAACAGTTTATTATTTCCCACAATTCCATGGCTAGGTGGTTTTGTCCCTGTGTGGATACATTCAGCTGGTGACTGAGCTGAACTGGTAGGTAGAAGAAGGCCTCTCTCACATTCTAGGGCCTTGATGCTGATCAGAGCACCTTAGTTCTCCATGTGACCTTTCTTGTCACGTGATGTCTCATCTTTTAGGGCCCTTGTGAGTGGTCTCTCTCTCCCAAGTACACAATATCCTAGATTTCCTTACAGCATGGCCACTGGATTCCAAGAGAGGGAAAG